>NW_015116233.1:0-35961 GCF_001443285.1 Poecilia latipinna
AATAATAATAATTATTTTTACAAAAACAATAGGCCTCTCGCAGCGCTTAGCTGCTCGGGCCTAATAAACAGTACAGTTTCAATAGGCTCTCGCAGCGCTTAGCTGCTCGGGCCTAATAATAAACAGTACAGTTTCAATAGGCTCTCGCAGCGCTTAGCTGCTCGGGCCTAATTAACACTTGAAACAATTAAATAAATTCACTTTTCAGTGAGATCCTAATACATTGTTTTTTTAAACTTAATAGGTTATATTTGTATCTGTAATAATAAAAACTGCTTCATTTGAAATCAGTCGTGTTAATCATATTGTTTGCTAATAATATCCATAATCAGTAATTGAATGATGAACGTCCTGTGATGTAAGTAAAACTGATTTATTCGTTCCTGATGATGTCATTTCCTCTCCTGATGATGTCATTTCCTCTCTGTCCCGTCGCTGATAATAAACAGGAAAATAAGGTGATTTGTTTTTCCTCCTGTGTTTTTTCTGACTTGCTGTCAGAGTTTTCCATGCTCTCGCTTTTAGTGAAAACAGGAAATGGGTGCATGAAGTTTTTTTTATTTTATTTTTGTTTTGCATTTGCATGCCAGCTTGGATCTGGGTTTGGTGTTGCTTAATTATTCAGCTGTCTTCAGACCTTGAAGGCACGGCTGCAGAACTTCATGCAAATTTCACATGCAGCCATGCCACCCTCTTAGAAAAAAAAAAAATCCTCCTTTTTTAAATATTGAAGAACAATTCATCTTCAGTGATCACTTTACAAGATTTATTGTGATGCAGAACTATTCTTATATATTCATGGATGATTATTTTATTCTTTTAGTAACATTTTGTTGTTTTGTTGTTCCAAAGGTGGAAAAATAAAGTAAAAAACACATACAGAGATAAACCTGTTGCTCTATAAAGCTTGCTGAGTTCTGCTGGTGGAGGCATTTCTTTGTTTTTCATATTTCAAACCTGTTTTGCAGTTTTATAGTGTAAAGTTTGAATAGGGATGCACGATATATCGGCACTAACATCAGTATCGGCCGATATTGGTTTTAACATATCGGTATTGGTTCAATTAAACATAAATAAACTGGGCCAAAATAAACAATCTTTCCATCTTGTTGCCATTTATTTCTGGAGGTTTGTCATGTGACGGTAACAGCTGCTGCATTTGTTGATAATACACTAATGTTAAAAAAATACAATTTCGCATTTGCAGTTTTTCCATTCAATGACAAATTCAGTCAAAATCACAAGTGAATATGTTTGTTCACACGATAAATCATAAATAAACAATAAACATCATCCTCCAACTACTTCCTGTTGTCGTCCTCGTTGTCTTCTTGCTGCAAGGCATCAGCAGTGATCAGCTGATCAGCGGTACGATGGGGCTGCATGGGGCCATGCAGCCCCATCGTACATAACAGCAGTATTTATATCAATATCGGTCCAGATTTTCATATCCGTGCATCCCTGTGTCTGAGTGACTTGATCTGAGCTGAATTCTTTAGCCTCGGTTTACTTCCTGACTCCTCCACAGCATGTGAAGCTGGGCGCTCTCCGCGACCCCCTGCTGGACGACCAGGGCGACTTCAACAGGATGTGTGTGGCGATGAAGAAGATCGGCCTGAACGACACGGAGAAGCTGGACCTCTTCAGGGTCGTCGCTGGGGTTCTGCATCTGGGAAACATCGACTTTGAAGAAACTGGGAGCTCCTCAGGTGAGAAACAAGCAATAATCAAGAATATTTTATTATTTAGGCTCTAAAAAACACAAACCCTGGGTTGGATAATCAGTTTATTCCACGGCATTACAAACATCATTCAATTCCACCTTTTATTTTTTTGCTGTTTTATGCAACTGATGATCTTGAAGTAGTTTATATTGATTTCTACCAACATTTTTCAACTTTTCTTCTGTCACATTTGGACACAAAGTTTCTGTAAACATCCATTTTAAAGTTCTGCCATAGATTTTTCAGTTGGATTGGGTCCTGGTTTCATCTAAACTTTGGTTGTAGCTCTGGCTGTACTTTTTGTGCTGGAAGATTAACCTTCACCCCAGTCTCACGTCTTCGGCAGCCTCTAACAGGATCGTCCTGGATTTACCTTTGTTTATCTTCCCATCAACTCTGACCAGATTCTCCTCCACTGCAGAAGAAAAGCATCTTCACACCATGATGCTGCCACCACCATGTTTCATCATAGCGATGTTTGCTGTGGTCGACATTAGCTTTCTTCTTCCCATAAAGTGCAGATTTGTGACTTAGATCTCAGAGTCGAATCTCTGCAGCTCCTCCAGAGTTGGTATCAGGAAGTGATCTAAATCCAAATGTTTGGAAACATTTTTAGGTTTTTAATTGTTAAAAAACACACCCACATTTAAAATGTATGTTTTTCCCCCACAATTATACACTATTTTCTGTTCTAGCACCTAAAATTTGAGTTCAGGTTTTATGACAAAATTTATTTTCTGCATTTAATTTCATGATAAATTCAAATCAGCTCAACTTCCGATTTGATGTTTAATGTTTTTTGAACAATATTCCACTTTATATCTGGGTTTCGGTTGTGTTTGGTTTTTGTTTCAGTTTTATTTATTGCTTTTGGATATTTAAAATATCTTTCTGTTCTGGAGTTACGTGTTGTTTAAAAAAAATTAAACTTCATGGTGAACTTGCATTATTATTCTATTATCAATATATTACCTGAAAAATGATACATTGTCTATCAGAATAATTTATTGTCCAGTAAGATGTGATATTGTGACAAGTCTAATCTTTCAATACGTTGTGTATATGTTGCATTTTGTCATTGTTTTATTTCAACCAAGTAGATAAAAATTGTCTTTTTTAAAATCTAAGTGGTATTTTCATACATTTTTGTAACTGAAAAGTAAATTGTAGCCCTTCAATAGCAACTTAGTTTGAGGAGGTAATAAAAGTGGAGATGCTGCTGTTCATTGGTCAGTTTCTTTCTGTTGTCCGTTGTGAAGGTCGTGTCTCTGTTTCAAGACTCCAGTAAAAACAAAACCCTATCAGGACGCCTCGGTTACGAGGTTTTGTTGTTTATTTATTTACTTTATTGCTTTTGCTTCCAGGTGGTTGCACCATTAAGAAACAGTCGGACCAGACGTTGAAGTTCTGCGCGGAGCTGCTGGGTCTGGACCAGGACGACCTGCGGGTCAGCCTCACAACTAGAGTTATGCTCACAACAGCAGGGGGCGCCAAAGGCACGGTTATCAAGTAAGGAAACCAGTCCTGCTTCAGTCAGAAGGATAAACGTTGAGGTGATTTCAGTGAAATAATCAGAGTTGAGCTAAAGGAGATGTTTCTCTTTTTCCTAATCTGTCTCTCTACATGCCCCGTGAGTTAAACGAGCGTATGCAAATGAGGGTATGATATTAACACTGCTCCTCTGTACTTTGGTGGTGATGCCATGTTTGGCAGATGAATATTTCAGAAGGGGCCAGCTGCTGGCCTGGCCTGGAAGTGTTTCCTCCACATCAATAATGCAGCTTGTGTCTGAGGAGGCAGGGGAGCGTGGCTGCGGCGCGCTGAAGCCCCGGTGTCTGGGGAGCAGGTGGAGCGAGGGGGGGGGGCCCTTTGTTACCAAGCTGCAGATACATCCAGGCGTCCCCTGGGAGGGAAAAGTCTTTTAACTCATCAGATGAAGCATTGCAGCTGATAAAATTAACCGTCAATGAGAGTAATTGTTTGGTTTTAAATGTAAAAACAAGAAAATCTGCTTTGTTTTAGATGGGCTTCTGTATCTGAAGGGCTTTCTGAGCCAAATAACAAAAGGAAGTAGAAGGAAAAGAGAAAAACGGCTAAAGGGGCTATTTTAAATTAAAATTCAACTTCTTCCCAGCTGGGACAGCTCAGTCGAACTCTTTGACCTGCACTTTGTGAGATCAGGCAACCTCTGTGAATAATTCGAACATGAATAGTGAAAAAGGCGCCATTAGAGATTCAGGTAGAGTTCAAAGTTCAGGTTTCTTTTAAAACTAAACTCCTAGCTGGAATATTAAGCTCCAAGCAACTTGAAAGACACCACTTTAGAAATGGGGCTGATTTGGAAAAAGTGAAAACAGAGCGGCGCTGTCCCAGTTAGACTTTCTCTCACTGCCCCATTTTTTGTGTCCCTCCAGGGTTCCTCTAAAGGTGGAGCAGGCGAACAATGCTCGGGACGCGCTGGCCAAGGCCGTGTACAGCCGCCTCTTCGATCACGTGGTCAAACGGGTCAACCAGTGCTTCCCCTTCCAGGCGTCCTCCAACTTCATCGGCGTGTTGGACATTGCCGGGTTTGGTAACGACAGATCCGCTCTGAGAAACACTGGTTTACTAGGAAAACAGGGGAAAAAAGTTTGCCAAAAAAGGTTTCTAGAAAAAAAACATTAAAATGTCTTAAAAGTGGGAAATTTGCTAGAAAAAATTAATTTTTTTTAATTAATTTCAGAAATTTTCTAGAAAAACTTGAAGATTTCTGAGCTCCAAAAGTCAAATATTTGGAAGAAAAAAAGTCAAAAAAATTTCAATTAATCTCACAAATTTACTAGAAAAATTCTGAAAATATCTCAGAAAAGTTGAGATTGATTTTAGAAATTTTCTAGAAAAAACAAGAAGGTCAAAGTTTAAATTTCAGGGGAAAAATAACGAGATGAATCTCAGGAATTTTCTTTAAATTTTTTTTGTTTTATTTCTGAGCTCCAAAAGTAAAAAAGAAAATCCTAAAAAAAAGCAGAAATTTAATCCCTTTTCTTTATCTTCAACAGCCTTAGTATTATGTTGTACCTTTTACCTGTAATTTGCCAAAATCTGCATTTCTTTTCTCTTGTGCCTTGTTGAGGAGGATGTTGCCTGTGTGTGTGGCCTGATTTTTAATTTAGCTAATATGATGCGTAAACACACTCCTCACCAGGCATCTTGCTGGAGAAACTCATTTCCCCGTTCCTATAATTTCTATCAGCTTTGCATTTATTTGTCAGGGCTTTAATTGAAATGTATCTTCTGTTTTTTGCTCCTCAGAATACTTTGAGCACAACAGCTTTGAACAGTTCTGCATCAATTACTGCAATGAGAAACTGCAGCAGTTCTTCAACGAACGCATCCTCAAAGAGGTGGGTGATGAGCCAAACGCAAAAAAAGGAAACATTGTTTGCATGCAGTCGATTTTTCTCTCACTCTGCTTTCTTTTTCGCTTTCTACGCCCACATTTCCTTTGAGCTTTCCCATTAGAGTGCTAATTTCAGCTTTTTTCCTCTCCTGTAATGTCATTTAATTAGTGGCTGTCAATTCTGGTTCTGCTCAGTACTTATTATATAGAAGTTGTTAGTTTGAAGCTTGTTGGATTGTTTGAAAACCTGGAAGAGTTTCTTTCAGTGTTTGATTTCTGTGTTTTGGTGGTAACAGGAGCAGGAGCTCTACCAGAGGGAAGGGCTGGGGGTGAACGAGGTGCATTATGTGGACAACCAGGACTGCATTGGTGAGTTTCTGACTGAAACCTTTAGGATATTTATATTTATTTACATGAACATTTGGTATCATTATTACAGTTTGTAAATTCATCATCAGCTCTGTTAAAGTAAAATACGCATCGGTACACTCTGAAGTTGTTGCACTAATTTGTTTTCTTGCATATTAATTTGCAGTAGATTCAGTTACACTGTTCAATTGTGATTAATTATGTGCTTCACAGCAAGTGATTTTAGGAAGAAGAAACCTGAATTATTCAGAGGAATCCCCCAAATACACCGCTGCTCAGAGAAAAATGAGACAGAATGATGCTGGTTCAGTGGGAAGGTGAAAATGAAAAATTTGGACCAACTTAAAACACAACTTTATGGAATAACAATGTTGATGCTGCACATAAAAGCATTTATTGCAACATAAAGATGTTGAGCAGCTAACTTGAAATCCTGAGATCGTTTATCACTTGGTGCTTTTTGATTTACTTTCTCCTCTTTCTATTTATTTCTGACGTGTTTGAAGTACCGAATTAGATGGAAACCAAAATTTACAGTATTAATGCTGCTTTATTTATGTACAGCTCTAATGGAAATTAAAGTAACAAATACATAAAATATTAAAGTTAACTATCAGAAATGTTATCTTGGTGTCCATTTACAATAACTATCACCGAGAATTTGACTTCTGCTTTACATGCATGCTAATATTTTTAGAAAATGCCGCTAATGAAGCTAAGAAATAATGTTTCTATAAATATATCCGCCCAGCCACGCGGCGTTCACCTGAATCTGTCCTCTGGGATCTGCGTCACAGCCGGTACATGCAGAAACGCAGACTTCCTGTTCCTCCCAAAGCGTCCATGTCTGTTTGACTGAAGGGAGACGGTGCGCTGAGTGTCGGAGGGTTTTACGGCCCCTCAGCGCCGCGAGAAGCTCAGATTACGCCTCTTGTTTTGGTTCCGTTTGTCCTCGAATCAATCCTGGAATTAATGAGTTGAAGTAGTCCACGTACCAAGGTGAATGAGTTTGATTTGTATTTCAAAGGTTGTGATTATTCAGGTGTGTGGCTAACTGACAGCAGTGAATAACATTTATGACTTGCAAATGACCGTTTGGGATGGCCATTAATTCACTCATCAATCTTCTGCATTTATGCACAGGTGCTTGCTCATGCTAATTTTTCTAAGGTCCTTGGCTGTAACATTATTCTCTGAACAGCGTGTTGGATGAATAATTCAAACATGTGCATAAATGAGCATCCAGGAACATGTTTTATACTTTTTAAATAATCAAATTCAGAAATGATGAGCAGTGGAAGTTTCAATGAATCCCAAAGTCAGGAAAACATTTTGTGATTTTGTAATTTCTTAATCATGAACCCAATTTATTGAAACTCGTCTGAAAGGTTCGTTTAAGACGTAAAACTTTGATGTCTCACAACATCAGCAAAGCCAATCATAATCCCTAATCAGCATAAGTTACTGGACGTTAAGTGTAAACAGAAGCTGTAATCCTGTGGTGGATCTTTAAATTTCTGTCCAGATCTTGTGGAGGCGAAGCTGGTGGGAATCCTGGACATCCTGGATGAGGAGAACCGGCTTCCTCAGCCCAGCGATCAGCACTTCACTTCGGCCGTTCACACCAAACACAAGGATCACTTCAGACTGACGGTCAGACATTTGGACTGTTTTCTGTTGGCCTCATTTCTGGTCCTTTTGGTGTTTTGGGAAGACGTGACCTCACTGTGAAACAAAACCTTCTGGAAGGATTTCAAGTGAATATAATTTAATTCTCATCCACTTGTGGTTCGTACTCATCTTCAACAAGTGGAACTTTTGGATTAAAAAATGCTTAATGAGTTAATCTATTTAAGTTGAGTCAATTAAAAGAAAGTAAAGTATTTGGCAAGTTGTGATTATTTTGGAAACGGGTAATGTTTTACGTTACAGATGTTACTCCACTTCTGATTAAGCAAACCAAAGAGAAATGACTTCAGCATTGAAAGATAAAATATGCTCTGATGACACCATGTTTATTTAATGTATGTAGGTTAACAAATACAATGTTGTTGTTGGTAATAATCAATTAATCACATGATAAATGAAAAACAGATCAATCATTTCCATTTGTGGGATTTATAGTTTTTCTCTTTTCTCTCTTTCTACCAAGAACTGGATGATAAAAGTCTTTAATCTGCTGCTTTGGTCTCAACTTGTCCTTTTTTTGAAGGATATTTTTGCATCCTGAGACTTTCTAATTCATTTTATTTGTTTCTGTTGTTTTGTTTATTTATTTTGCATCTTTAAAATGTCTTCCTGCTCAAGTGTTAAATGTTCGTTAGAATTTAAAGTTCATTGATCTTGCATTTCCATTTTATTACTTGAAAAATTTCTTATCGTGACAATCAGTCTGAGCTTCTGTACAACTAAACCAAACGTATCAATCTGTTTTAGGTTTGCAGTACTGAAGTCGCACATCGTCACTTCACTGTTTAGTTGCATGTTGCAATGATTGATTCTTTTGAGTCACTTGGTTTGCATAGGTTTAAATGCAGAGAGTCTATGTTCTGTTCTTGGTGTCGTTGCGATCAGTTTTGCAGCTCTGTGAGTGACGCACGGTCCCAGTCCCTCCCTGGTCGCCGTCTTTGTCCATATTGTTTGCCAGTCTGCCTGATTATCTGCCAACATGAAATTCTTTAAAGAATCTAGCCTTGACACTTATTCAAGCCCGCCATTAGAGGTGGCTGGCTGCAGCGATGCCATTGTTGTCTCTTAAATGAAGACTATTCTGTGCACTTAATAGGGTGAAAAATGAAGTTTGAATGTGCTGTGAGCCAACATTTCTACTGCACGTCTTCTGCAGCTTTTCAGAGGCTCGTTTTTCCTCAATCTTCCCTCAATTTCTGCCTCCGTTTTTTTTTTTTTCTTTTTCATTGTTGGTTCTGAAGAATGATCAATGTTTGGACCCTTTCACAGCACTTAAACTCAACAAGATGAAAGTGGCATTCAGAAATTCTTGAGCCTGCTATTCAAGCACACTCATTGAATAAGTACAACGAATCCTTGAACTAAGTTTTAAAGGATGCGCATATTCTTAAAGTGTAGCTCTCTGCTCATCTCAACACCAAGGACATAATAACAGTTCTGGAAAAAATTCCTCCAATCCAGGATGATATTAGTCAAAATGTGTGTTTCCTTTCCCGCTCAGGTGCCCAGGAAGTCAAAGCTGGCGATCCACAGGAACCTTCGAGACGACGAAGGTTTTATGATCCGCCACTTTGCAGGGGCCGTCTGCTATGAAACGGTATTTATAACGTTAATATTTTTTACCAGAAGTTGTATTTTTGTACAAGTTTTCACACCCTTTGAGTTTCCTCACTTTAATGTGTATTATTGAGGTTTGGTGTGACAAAGCAACAGAAAATGGTGTAAAGGTGAAGGAAAATGAGCTGAATGGTGTTGAACAGCTGCAGCTGAAGGTCTGAGGATCTTTACCAGCTTTGCTCGTTTTTGAGATTAATATTTTTTGCCGCTATGGTTTGCAAATTTGTTTGGGTTCGATATGATTGGACAGAAATTTAAGCAATTTTTAAGACTTGTGAATTTTTTATCAGATTTAGAAACATCACATCGTTTTTCATTATAACAAATTGATAAAAAATAAACAAATTCTGATTTATCGTCACAATAAATTCTAATTAATGATGTTTAAAACCCACCAAAACTGTCAAGGTTGGTAATTTTACAATTTTGTTCCACTATTTGTTCAACTACAGAATGAATAAAAATAAATACATTTAAAAATGTGATTAAGTTCAGAGACAGTTTGCTTTTTAGAGACATAAATCACACTTTCTGTGTTATTTACCTATTGGTATGTTTTTCAAGAGAAGTATCTGAGTTTGTGGGTCTAAAAAATAATTATAAATATTTCTTATTGTCACTTTTATTGTTATCACAATACTATCACAAAATATTGTGTTAAAATTAAATTTAATTTCCCTCTGGGATGAATTAGTAGCTTTGAACTGAAAATTTCATGTCTGTATCGTCCACCAACTCATTAATCTGTTGATTCTCCAACCTTAGACAGGTGGAAATGTTTGGTCCAAATAGTTCTGACAACTGCTATGTTCAAAATTAGACTTTGATTTAATTAATTTAATTTAATTAAACAAAAAATAAGTCAGATTGTTGTAGAAAGAGGAATGTGTAAATCATTATAGATCCAAAACGCTTCTGTTTGAGTTGGTGTGTCAAATCCTGACGTTTGTGGTAGTGAATATTTTGAGTTATTGAATATTTCCGTCACATATAGAAACCTGCTGGTATGTGCAGAACGTATCCCATTCTTCACTGGGTTTAACGCTCCATCAGTATGTGGCAAACGAAGCCTTCCACTACATAAATGAATGCGAATGCGCTTGTGTTGACAGACGCGGTTCGTGGAGAAGAATAATGACGCCCTCCACATGTCCTTGGAGAGTTTAGTGTGTGAATCAAAAGACAAATTTGTTCGAGAGCTGTTTGAGAACTCCAGCACCTCCAAGGACTCCAAACAGAAGGCGGGCAAACTCGGCTTCATCAGCGTCGGCAACAAATTCAAGGTCAGTGGCGCAGGTCGCCCCTTTCTGCACCAATTGGCAACTTGGAAAAACTCTGAGGTCACAATTTTCTCTTCTTTTTTCAAATTAAAGTCAAACATCATTTTATCATGAATTCTTTCATTTTCGCCGTCACAAAAAACGAATTAAATCTGTCGTATTTCAGTGAAGCAAAGTAGAAAAGATTATTGTAGATCTGAAAAAGCCTCAGGTGTTTATTTTTAACTTTTTGTACCAAATGTTTTTACTTTGGTGCTCCATAAAATGTTTTCAGTTACAAAAAGGAGAATTTTATCCAGGGTTAGTCTGATTTTGACTAAAAGGTTTGTGGCTAATAAAAAAGAAATGGTTTAAATGACAAACATTTTCTAATAAAGAAGCTATAACCTGATCAATGATCATTTTATTTTCAAAAGGGCCACAAATGGCTCCTGCAGTAAACAGTACTTTAATCAACACATCCTAAACAGACCCTCCTCCTTTTCTCGATTGTTTTGTAATTTGTTTTGCAATAAAAATCACTGAAATTGTGGAGCTACTGTTGAAATATGTGCAAGGAATTGTTTTGTGATTTTTTTTTCCATTAAACTCATCCAAAATCTACATATAGAAGAAAAAACGATGAGAAATTTTTATTATTTAAGCGACTGAAATAGCTCTCTTTTATTTTACTCGCCACATCGATCCTGATATTGACATTAAGAAAGGCTGAGGCAGCAGTGGAGTAGAAGTAGAACATACTGCCACCTGCAGGTGGGAGGTAGAATCATGTAAACCCAATGTTTTCATCATTTTTGCAAAAAAAATTGCAAAAAACTTGCAACTATGCATTAGAAAAAAAGCGTGAGTTGTTGATTTTGCGTAAATTTCTGCTATTGCTTAAAACTGGAGGGACTGACAAAAATAAAGCACAGCAGTTTTAATCTATCTCAAACTATAGAATTAACCTTTATTGTTTAGTTTTATCAGCGTCGGCTGATAAAACTAAACAGCCGACGCTAAGAGACAGAACGTTTTTACTTTCTGTCTCTTAATAATTTTCCTGATCTGATTTAAACATGAAGTATTTAATTTACAGATATCTGATTGGTTTTGCTTGAGCAGGAACTTTGTCAAAGTTAGTTTGTGAAATCAGAATGTGAAATCCACCCATTTTCACTTTCTCTCTGTTTATTTGCTGCCTCTGATCTCTCTAAGCTTCTTTTCAGACTAGTAGAAAGTGAGCTAACTCTAATCTCCTTTCCCTTCTCCTTCCTGTTTCTCAGTTTCTTGTCCTTAGTTCGGACGCTCCTCTTAGATTTCCTCCAGTCTCACCTCTTTCCTCTGAGAAAACCTTCCTTGGTGGATAGATCTGGAAAAAGTCAGCTTGAGGTATAAAAACAGGGAGTTTTAAAGCAACAGCAACGAAACTAAAATAAAACAACAGCTGTTCTTTGTTTTATTAGAATAAATCAGCTTTCATTCAAATCAGCTACATATAAATAAACTCTAAGTTGAGCAACACTCATTTTATCATCAACATTTATGTCCATGTCTTTTTCTTCCAGGAAATGTTTGTAATTCTGTTCAGGACTAAACCAGTTAATCAGATTAATTATGATAAGTTGATTATTGAAATTAAATTGTTCAAATTATGTTAAAAATATTCTATCTTGCTTATTTCCCCCAAAACCTTTGTGGGATTTTGTAAAAGTAACCCAGGATGTATTGTTGCTTCTCGCAAAACAAGAAAAAGTTTTAGAAGATCTGAAAAAAGCAACTCAAGATCTCACAAAAAAAAAAAAACTTTAAATATGTGAGAGAAAAAAAACTCAGGAACATTTGTGAAATCCTCCATAACAACTTAAGATCTTAAAAACGTAACGTGGGATTTTATTAAACTGCTGTAGTAACTCAGGATGTACACTGCAAAAACACAAAATCAAATACCAAAAGTAGTTTTGGTCTAGTTTTCATTTTAACTACTTTTGCACATTTGAAATAACACAAAATCAATTTAAAAGTAACTTTTCAGCAAGAAATAAAGCTTGTTTTAAGTCAATAATTCATTCCACTGGCAGATTATGTCACTTACAGCATGAAAAAGCCAAAAATTGAGACCAAACTGTTTTAGGTTAGTTAAAAAATCATTTCTGTTTACTAAATAACAGAATAACCAAAGATATAATTTAGTATTTATTTTTAATTTAGGTAGAATTTGGAAAGTTACATATTTCTCCTCAATACACTGCAAAAATACCCTCTCCAAAGCAAATTAAAAACTAGAGGAAATAAGACATTTTTCCTGTTATAAGTGAAATAATCTGCCAGTGGAACAAGTACTCTTTCTTCAATATTAAGGACTTATTACTTACAACAAGCTTTTAGATGTTTTAGTGCACTAAGTTATTTGCACTAGACCAAACTAGATAAGATTTTGTTTTTGCAGTGTAATAGGATTTCTCTTGCTCACTTTTGTGACATCTCTCAAAATTAACTCTGGACTCTGGAGAAATATATCTTTTTTTCTCCTTGAACAGTTTATTTAATTTTAAAATCTTTCTCTCTTGCATACGACTCTTATTTTAAAACTTCTGCCTAAAGTTTTTCTTCTTGCACAAACAGACGCAACTAAACCTGCTCCTTGAGAAGCTCCGCAGCACGGTGAGTCCAGAGTTTCTCATTGTCGAGTTAAAAATGAAGCTGGTGGTTATAACTGGATCTTCTTATGATTCATTTTGTGTGCAGGGCTCCAGCTTCATTCGCTGCGTGAAGCCGAACCTGAAGATGGTCAGCCATCAGTTCGAAGGAGCGCTGATCCTCTCGCAGCTGCAGTGCTCAGGTGGAAACTAAGTTTATGACAAAAAAACAGCTCAGGAATTATATAAACGATTAAATGCACATATACATTTTTACTTGCAGTTCTTCAAACTCGATTAATTTAAATTAAAAAGCTGTGGAAAGCGTTACAGCTTAACTTTTCTGACAAGTTTGTTATGCTTTGGGATTTTATCCACGAAGGTTTTTAAGTTTCACATCAACAATATAGAGTTATAAAGATACATAAGACTTTTTTTTCACTTTTTATTGTTTTTGTTTTGGATTTTACTTCATATCTGCTTTTGTTATGTGGCTTTTCTTCTATTTATGTGAAGAGAGAGAAGAAAAAACTTTATTTGTAAAATGTTTAAAGCTGACCTGTGACTCTGTCCAAGTTTTTAATTTGGACCTATTTTGCTCCTAAATTACGATGAATTGTTATGGCCACTCTAGGAAAGTAAAAAAATAAAAAAAAATACAAGAATAAAGTTATAATATTACAGCTTTATTCTTGTAATTTTATGATTTTAACCTGGTTTTATTGTGACTTTATTCTTGTATTATTTTGACATTTTTCTTGTAGTGTTATGATTTTATTTTCATATGAGTTTATTCTTATCATTTTATGACTTTATCCTGACTATTTATTTATTTTTTATTAGAATGGCCCTCAGTCATAGTAAATAGATGCTTGTAATTTTATTATTATTTTGTGATTGAATCTCCTAGAATTGGTAAGTCACTGCATTGATGCAACTTTGAAAAAAAAAAAGTAAAAATCAGTTAATCAAACATAAACTCACAACCAAACCATCACTTGAACTGTTGTGCTGCTAAAAATCATGTTTATATGGATTAATAATGCTGCACAAAAGCTTCTGTCGGACATAAATTTGCTGAATCAATTCATCCTGACACAAACATTTAAAGGACGTTCTGCTGTATGCATGCTGGATAAATGACGGTTTGTTTGTGTGTTTGGCCCTGTTAGGGATGGTTTCGGTTCTGGACCTGATGCAGGGCGGCTTCCCCTCCAGGGCCCCATTCCACGAACTCTACAACATGTACAAGGCTTACATGCCAGACAAACTCACACGGCTGAATCCTCGACTCTTCTGCAAGGTCAGCTCTTCTGTTTCTGTGTTTGATTGTCGATTAACTTGTTTAAAAGTGATTAAAATATGTTTTAATGACGCATCACTGACTGTTGATCTGATCCTTTACAGGCTTTATTCAAAGCTTTGGGACTAAATGAAAAAGACTTCAAGTTTGGACTAACCAAAGTGTTCTTCCGACCAGGAAAGGTGATGTTTTACTCTTAACGTGTAGCAGAAATTCGTCTCCATTAAGAGTCAAAGTGTGACGCGTTTCTGTGCTTCAGTTTGCTGAGTTTGACCAGATCATGAAGTCCGATCCAGCGCATCTCGCTGAGCTGCTGAAGAAAGTCAACAAGTGGCTGCTGTGCAGCCGCTGGAAGAAGGTCCAGTGGTGCTGCCTGTCTGTCATCAAACGTAGGTCCAAAAAGCTGCAGAATGAGCCAACAGCTGTGGTGTGAAACGTTGAATTAATCTTTATTAATTCATGTTTGTACTAAAACTGCTTACCACTTTATATGAGCAATGATTTACAGTTTACCGCTGATACGAACAAAAACTCTTTTTTCTGCTTTTTGCATAAAATTATAGGTGAAATGTTGAGCAAAATCAACTTTTCTCAGTTTCACATCATGTTATATTGTTATCCCCTTTTTTAAAGAGACATAGGCCCAATTCAGTTAGCAGGTTAGTTTAATCACTTATTTGTGTCCCTGCACTGATTTTGTGCAATAGATTTTTTATTTTTAATTGGGACAGAAAGATTTAAGACAAATTGAAATCTCATCAAAATACAAAGTATTTTTAAATAACCACAATATTTTGTTTAACCTTCAAGTTCCTTTCCAACAAAATAAATCTGACATGTAGCTAATTAAACTTTTACATTATCAAGTTGTAAAAACATCACAATATAAATTGACAAAAAGTTTGGACACCCCTAGATTTAAATTTTAAATCGGAGTAAATACTTCCTGTTTTAGTTTGGTTTGAATGCTCAGATTTGTTTCTGTTTGCTTAATGTCTGAATGACGAGAGAAAAAGATCTTTATTGTTGAAGTTAACACAGTACTGTACCTTTAAATTGTTTTGGAAGATGATGATGCAATGATTTGAATGATTTTAAGTTTCTGAGTTATAGTAAAGTGTGTGTGACCCAGTTGCACCAGTTCTGTCAGAATTATAGCAAATACTATGAAGTTAGTCAGCATGTTTGACCAGAGTCCTTCATTTTAAAGACAATAATACTGAATACTATGCAAAATTACAGACATTTTTAAATTCTACCAACATTAGAAATGACATCTTTCATTATTCTGGAAACAGAAATCATTTTCTTAGCCAATCTGAAACATTTAGTCTGATTTAACGCCAGTGATTGAAGGAACAAATTGTGTCTTTTTTTAAAAAATAAAAAAAAAACTTGGTTCATGTGTTTAGTGGTGAAGCTGAAGCTGCTTGTTCCTGTTATGGTAAAGTTGATATTCTGTGTGTTTTTACTGTAGCATCAAATACAAAGCGGCCTGTGGCTGTCCGCCATTTTAAATTTACCACTTTTCATTTCTGTCTGAATATTAAAGCCTCCAGCCTCAACACCACTGTAGAAGCACAGCCTGGTTATTTATGCTCAGCACCAAGCCGCTGGTTTTCACTGTTTCAAACAGAACCTCCCGGGTCCAGCTTGGTTTTAAGCATCAAATGACCAGAATCTGCTGCCAAAGCAGACCTGCAGCCGTGCATTGTTCTGTTTTTCTCACATTTCTGTTTCAGTGGAGTCAGAGCGAAATATATGGTCAAGTTACATTCTCTTTAAAATCTAAGTAAGCAGCTGGTGACACTGAGTATCTTTGTTTCTTTGCAGTGAGGAATAAAATGCATTACAGAGCTGTAGCCTGTATTAAGATTCAGAAGACGGTCCGCATGTGGCTGTGTAGGAAGAAACACAAGCCGAGGTGAGTTTCCTCTTTTCTTTCTGCTTTGTTTGCTTCTAAGGCTGCATTCACACCAAACACGTTCAGTCCGCTTTCATCCAACTGCAGTCCGTTTGCCTAGAAACTGGTTCGTTTGGGAAAGTGTGGATGCGTAAAAACTCTGGTCCGCCTACAAACCTCAGTCTCTGTTCGGTTGAAGTGAACTCTGGTTCGGTTTGAATGCATGTGTGAACACCAAGCAGACCAGAGACCGCTCCAAAATCAGAAAGTGGACTACAGTGCAGGGCATTCTGGGTAAACACAACTTAAACAAACACGTTAGCCTAGCGCTAGCAGGAGAAATGGCTCATGGGCTTTAGCCAAAAACTAAAGAGAAATCCTACAACCGCTAAAATCTGACACCACTCCATATTTATTTACATTTCATGAAGAAAGATGTTTTTTGGAGGTGTTTGTGTCGTTTCCGTCAGTGGCTCTTGGTGCAGCGCCCCCACAGGTGAGGAGGGGAACAGGTTGGTTTGACTCGGACCAGAGAGGAAAAACCACAGCAGTTTGGTTTGAACCCAAAACACAAAAGTCTCCTTTGTTTACTTTGTTTTACATAGTAATTAGATTTTCTTAGTTACATTTACTTGAGTAAGATTTTGGAAAATAACTTTTAGAAACATTTTTATACCTTGTACTTTTTACTGTAACTTGAGTATTGTTATAATGACGTAACTGTAAAAGTTGCTGTAGTTCTATTAAATATTAGCAGATTTTATAAAAGAATCCAAATAGGAACTGAATTCTCCTTTGATTTGTATATTTAGATTTAAATTGTGTCTGTCTGATTTTAGTAAACGCTTTGTATCAAACTCTAAATCATGGAACCATTTTTGATGTATAAAAAGTAATCAGCTTTCTGCTAAGTGATCTGGCTAAAACACTATAAATACTGGTTATCGATGCATTCTAACCATGTAGCAACATACCCACTGATGCATGGCTGATTTACTGCTAATCAGCTACATTTATTAGCTTAGAGACGTTAATTATGTCTGAGTGCAAATGGAGTTTAGAATAACTATTAATATCCAAACTGAAACTGATTGAACTAATTCAAACAAAATACCTGCAGTCCTTCTTTCATTACAGAACATCCATTTTAAAATAAAGGCTTTTTATAGATAAGAAGGTAATTCTTTCACTCTGTTGATTCAGGATTGAAGGTCTGGTGAAAGTCCAGAAGCTGAAGAAGCAAATGGAGCGTTTCAACGAGGTGGTGAACGGACTGAAGGAAGGGAAGCAGGAGATGGCCAAACAAGCTACAGAGCTGGCCAAAGCCGTAGACGCTCTGTTAGCGAAGATCAAGGTAGAAACTCCTCCATCTGGAACTAAGAACCAGCTTTTTGTGTCAATATCCAATGACGTTTATTGTATGTAAAACTAATACTTTAAAAGTGCACAAGAATAGATTTGTATTTCAGTTTCATGTTTGATTTCTCTCAAATCTCTGCTGGTTTGTGCTTCTTTTTCCCTGATTCTCTGTTTTTGATTGTTTTGTCCTCAATATCTTGGCTGTTTCTGACATCATGCATCTGACTCAGAATGTTTCCAATTTTTGACTTTTTAAAGTCACTTAAAGTCAATTTTACATTATAAATAGAAACTTTAAACTTGCTTAATAATTGTTCACATAGTGTATTTTAATTATTATCTGAAATTTGCACAATGTGTTAAATTTTTTCTTTTGTTGATGCTTAGATAATCAAGTTATTGATTGATGTATTTGAAGTGAGGCCTTAAAATGTCTGAAATTGATTTACTTTTTTAAGTAAATTGGCCTTTAATATGTTAATCAAAGGTCTTAAATTTTGTCTTTACAGGGCTTTTTCATCTCGTATATTTCATGTGTTTTTTTCAGTCAGGTAAAGGTTTAAAAGTCAGACGTCTTCATGCATTTGTGATTCAGAACAGTTGAGGCTAACGCTAACTAGCTGCTAACATACCCTTGCTAGCTAGCAAGCTTTTACAAAATTCATACATTTAGGTGGAAATATAGGTCTTAAATTTGATCCTTAATGGTCTTAAAAAGTCTTAAATTTGAGTTGGTGAAACCAGCATAAACCCTGAATATCTACATTAAACAGTTTGAGTTTCATAAACATATTTATTCATGGAAGACAAAGGTCATTTTTTTTCTTTAAGCCTCTCTGACTCATATTTATTTTATTTTCTGTACATGTGGAGATGCGGATGTAGACGAAGCCTTCATCCTTGTATAACACACCATAACCTTTTTTAAGTGTTTTGTGCCCTTTTCTCATTCTTTCTCTGAGAATCAATGTTTTCAATCACCTGAGGCGGAGAAAAGCTTGTGATAAAGACTCCAATAATTTAACTTATTGAATTTGTTTTGCTCAGTGATCAATCACAGTTGCTTAGGTAAATCCCAGCTCTCCCCATGCAATATGCACCTTTTGTTATTGAACCCTTAAGGTGCAGCAAATAATCAGAAACACGATTTCATGCTATTTGAATTTGGTGCTCAAAATTCTCCAGTAGCAATGATGCCATTTTTGTGCGCTGCGGCTTCCTGTATGTAATTACCAAATGTAATTATAGTGTTCATTGGTATCCTGATTGACACTAAGGAGCCACTGACCTGGTTTCTTACTCTCTCTCTCCACTCCAAACACTTTTTCCATCCTAACTGTTGATTTATTAGCATCCCTGCTGTCAAACACACGTTACTCTGAAGGTTCGGCAATTGCTGTTGGCGTGGCGTAAATAATGCATCAGATGCCAATGGCTGTCGTTCAGCCCTCTATACATCTGTCATCTCACCTCTTCATGACACAGTTAGAGACTCATCCTAATGAATCCCCACAATGCCTTGCAGATATTTAGAGGAACTGGACATCAAGCCTGCAAAGTGCAACTGACAGACTTACTGTCACTCTGTGTAACACATGGCCTCATGGGAAACATTGCTAATCAATACCACTATTATGATTGACCTCCGTGGTGTTTAGTCCTACAAATGCAAGATAACAGTGTTATGTCCTGTAATATTTGAGTTTAAAAATAAAAAATAAATAAAATTCTTGTAGAAATGGTTGATATGACTGAAAAATGTATCGCATTATAAGCCTTATAAGTCGATATTTACAATTATTGATTTTTTTTTCTTTGAAATATCTGAAAAACTCCCAACTGATGGCAGATCCTTCCTTGTTTTAACCACAGTTTTCACTTCTGTTCATTTTTAAATAAGCAACCTTAATCTGCTGCTGCGCAAGTTACTCAACAGGTTGTTGCTAGGTAACCAAAGAGTGAGTGTGTTGCTAGGTAACCAAAGAGTGAGTCAGTTAGTTGGAGCAGCAAAAGTCAATTTTTGAGATTGAAAAGTAAAACATTTGCTGGAAAAAAACTCAGAAATTTTGAGATTAATCTCAGAATTTATTCATTTATTTATTTATTTATTTATTTATTTATTTATTTATTTATTTATTTATTTATTCTTAGAAAAACTTACAAAATTTCAGAGTTAGGAAAATTTTGACTTTTGGAAATTTTCTAAGCTTCAAAAGTTGTAATTTTTCTACTTTTGAAACACAAGTTTTTTTCTAGATAATTTCTAAAAAATTTCTGACACAAAACGCTGTCAAAACACTACAAAAATGTGTTTTCCATTTAACAAAGTATTCTGCAGGAATTTTACAATCAGTGGACGAGCTAATTATACTTTATTTTTAGTTTTTATGTTTTCTGGCTCTGAAACATTTTGATTTTTAGCCTTCAAAACTGAATTCTTCTGATTTTGGCGTAGGTTTTTTTTTTTTTTATTTCCTGCTGCTTGTTTTGTAACCGTGACCTTTAATTTGTTCCTGTTTGACCTCCAGGCCACGGTGATGACCTGGAAGCAGATCGACACAGAGTACCAGGCGCTGGTGAAACGCTCCGAGCAGCTGCTCGCCTCCATGCAGAAGAAGAAACGGGAGGAGGAAGAGACGGAGAGACTGAAACACATCGAGGAGGAGATGCAGAAGGAGAGGAAGAGGAGGGAGGAGGAAGAGCAGCGACGTAAACAGGAGGAAGAGGACAGAAGGCTGTGAGTGGAAAAGATCTAAATATAACCGACTACATGTTTGTAAATCAATAATAAGTAAGTGATGGATTTGATTCTTTGCAATGAGAAAAACCTTTTGTTTCAACATTTTAGAAAAGCAGAGATGGAAGTGAAAAGAAAGCAGGAAGAGGAAGACAGGAAGAAGAGGAAGGAGGAGGAAAAAGTTATTCAGGTTTGAGATGTTTTTTCAACTTTGACTAAAAAGTTTCCATGCAATGCTGACAAAATTAATAAAAAATCAGATTAATTAGTTTTATTAATCCCCTGCTTCCAGCTTTTTCCTGGCCTCTTCTGCACAGCAGGGAGAATAAAACTAGTGAAGGAAACCTGTGGAGTTTAAATATTACTGTAATTATTACCAAATGTCTGGTACTCAAAGCAGCATCAGTAGCTTTACAGGAGCATGTTTATGGAGCTCAGTGGGCTCCAAACTTTCTGCCCTTAGAGCCAAAACTGTCGTGCTGCGAAAACTCGAGAGCCACATTATGTTTTTAAATTAAAACTGAGAAGATTTATCTCTCTCAATAACATGCCAGATAGACAATATTTTAGCAAAGAAAAGTAGCTTAATTTTTGTAGAAAAATGAATCTGTAAATCAGTCAGGTTTATTTGTAAAGCACATTTCAGCAACACGGCAGTTCAAAGGCCTTTATGTCGAGAAAACATTTCTAAAAATCTTAAACATGTATAGCCAGCAGGTGTGAAAACTAATAGTGAACATTGCATTTTGTCATCAGCACACATCAAATATGTTGGTTAATTTTCTATTTATTATGGTTCTAAACAGGCAGGTTTATAGCCTTGACTTAAAGGAACTCAGTGTTTCAGCTATTTCGCAGTTTTCTGGAAGTTTGTTCTAGATTTTAGGTGCATAGAAGCTGAATGCTGCTTCTCTAACCATTGTTGATCCAAAATATAAACCAGGTTTTTCACAATTTCTATGATGAATCTATTTTTAGGCTTTTGTTGGGGTAGATAAGATCGGCTTCACAATCGGCTGGTCACCAATCTCCCTCACAGCCCTCACAAAAATCTCAAAATGAATCTCAAATTCGCTCCATTCTTGAACTGAGAGGCCAGACAAAATCACCCAGAGGGCCTCAAACAGCCCCTGGGCCACAGTTTGAACCCCCCTGATGTAGAGGTGAGGTGTGTTCTGTGGTTTTTGTGTGCAGGCAGAACTGGACGCACAGTTGGCTCTGGAGCGCGAGGAGCAGGTCCAGCGCGCCGCCATGGTGGAGCAGGAGAGACGCGACCGCGAGTTGGCCATGAGGATCGCTCAGAGCGAGGCCGAGCTCATCAGCGAGGACGGCCAGGGCGACGCGGGCCTGCGCAGGTAGGCTCAGCCGACGCACGGCGCCGCGCGCACAACGCCCGCCCAGGCCCATCTGAGCGTGCAAAAGTTACTGACCTCTTCCTGTTGCTGTGTTTTTCCAGCGATGACTTCTTTTCAGGTCTTCCTATCTCTTCATCCTCAACCAGAGTCATGTAAGACACCTGAGCAGGTGGACCTAACGCCAGCCGTAGTCGCTCAATTAATCCTAGACTCTCTTAATCCCTGCTGTTGCACCACATCTCTCAGCTGCCTGAAATAAATACCAGATTATAATCCAGCAGTAAAACTTCTCCTCTATACTTGTTCAATCAAATTATTGAGGTTAATAATCAACATTATTGATGATTTGATGCTGATTTTTTGTCATTTATAATTATCTATCATATAATTGGTATATTTATGTTTAATTTTAATGAAAGTGAAATCAGAATATTGTTTATGATCATATTGTCTGATTGAACTGGTGGTAAAATCATGTCTTCAGGCTTTTTAGGACTTTCTAGTTATAAGATTTTTTACTTTGTATTTACTTTGGTCATGAATTGAATTCAAATCAAAAAGTACTTTATTTAACCCCATAGAGAAATTAGATGTTGTAATAATGATCCCAACAGTGCTGGCTCATTTCTGCAGATGCTAAATTAAGATTTTCATTTTTGTTTATATTACTAATTAACTGGAACCGCAGTCAGACTTCTGTGTGAACGGATTACGACCCCAAAGTGATCCGCATGCACAGAAGAAGAACGTCACGCAGCAGCATCTGTTTACAGAAATACCAACGGCCGCCGCCGCCGCCTGTGGATGGATTTTATAGTTTATTCAGCAAAGAGAGCTGACGGCACCGTCACAAGATCACAAATAAAGCTGATGAAAAGAAACAGCAACGGCCTTTTGTGGAGCATCGACTTCTGCAGAGAAGTGTGTCTGGATGTGATGCACTCCACTGACAGACTTCTTTCATAATTTCATAATTATCATTTTCAGCCTTTGTTTACATCCTGATTTGCCACATCTAGCTTCTTCTGGAGCAGAATTATGATGCATGTCTCTTGTCATTTACTTGAAAGTCAGATAAAATACATTCAGACTGCAGATGCTTTGAAAACAGTCAAATCCAGTTTAGGTCCATATACATATAAGTGGCACAAATCAGATTTTTTTTTTCAGGTTGAAAAAAAAAATGAGGTAGTCATTGTTCAAATAATAACTACCTCATAAAATGACTACCTAATTCTCCTAATATTACAACTTTATTCTTGTAATAAAAATAAAATCTTATCCTGGGTCTAGTGTAGAGTTGAATTCAAAATCCAAACAAATAAAAGCTGTAAAACATGTTTTTGAAACAAGATGGCCACCGTGGGCGTGCTGACATCGCTCTGAACTATGAAAACAATCCCAATCAATCTGAACTAAATCTTCAAAACCCCAAAAATCGCTCAGCCATACGCCAGGGTTAAACACAAAATGTTTTTATGATTCAGCTGATCCTTGACAGCAATCGGATGTTTTGCAGATCATATTTAAATCTGCGTTGCCTGTGAACAGAGGAGAGCGTTTGTGCAGCAGAAATATGCAGACGGCTCTCGGAGAAGATCTCTCTTCCGCTCGTTCTCTTCAGCCAGGAGTTTTCCCTTTAGCCTGCTGCCAGGAGCAAAGAGCTGGCCGTTCCTCCACTTCCACTTCTCCCTGCGACAAAATTAAGGCTTCTTTTCACATTTACAACCATTCCACTCAGGCACAAGTCGCAGCCGGAATGACAATGATCCCAAATCCGTTTCATCTTTCCAGTCAGTAAGATTTCTAAAAGATAATCCAATGATTCATAGATTAGCAGCCAGAGACACTATGCTGACTGTAATTAGCAGAGGCAAATCCCTTCGTTCCCATTATGGCATTAGCTGGTTCCACTCAGCAGGAGGGCTGCAGACACGAGATCAGAACAGAGCAATCTGTTAAGTTGCTGAAATTACATCTGGTGCTATTAATCTGATTTATATAAAAGCACTGCGTCTTTTGCCTCGCTTTTCTTTTTTCTGTGTTCTGCAGAATAGAAATACAAAACAAGAATAGAAGAGAAACTGCTTTTACTGTCCAATTCAGGAGCGTCAGGTGTAAAGGTTCACACAAAGACAAAAAACGTATATAAGAAACAAGAATAACAATAACAACGATAATAATAACAACAAGGATAATAATAATAATATATTTCAAATTCTGCGATCTGAGTTGGATGTTTACTGAACTATTTATTATACAATCCAGAAAAAAAACAGCTGAAATGTTATTTAAACTAAAGTAAGAACAGAGTGGATTGTATGTTAAAGGGGCAGTGTTGAGTAAAATCAACTTTTTGAGCTTTACCTCATGTCATATTATTCCCTCATCAGAAACAAACCTGGAATTTTGCTTTGATTCTTCCAAGCATGTTTGAGAAATCCTTTAATCTCCATGGCAACCAGCCGTCTCTGCAGCTCATTTCCACCAGAGAAATGCTGTTTATTTATGTCATTTGTCATCAAAAAGCTGTGCAGAACGCCTGGGTGGACCTAGCCCCGCCTTCGAGACGCAGCTCCACCTCTCAGCTGCAGTTTCCAAACTACTGAGCTTCTACCTCACAGAACAGCCACTCTGCCCCTTCAGACTAGCCAGCAGCAATTAGCAAACACTTGGTGGAACATTTCCTCCGCTGGGCTCATTATAGGAACCACTCCTCAGTGAAAAGCTGATTAAAATGTTGTTAAAGGGTTAATAAAGGAGCCATGTTGTAATGACTTCCTGAAGGCAGCGTTTCAGAAAGAGCAGGAGTTTTTTTAAAGAGACAGAGGCCCAATTTTGAAGTCAAATTTATTTCAAGTCATATTTGATGTATGACTATTATGTACTACTTTAACTGCACTGAATTATTTTCTTAATCAATCACCTTAGTGACATGCAAAACATTTACTTTTTCTCTACTAATCTCACCTTTCCCAACTTACCTGTCTGCACCTACAGGTTCTGTTTCACCTTTCTCACACACCTTCGTCTGTTCCTAACCACAGGGGTGCTCAGGTGCAGGCGACCAAAGCTGCTGCCGGCGTGAAAAAGTACGATCTCAGCAAGTGGAAGTATGCTGAGCTGAGAGATGTCATCAACACTTCCTGTGGTGAGAATCCTGTTCAGCTCTCAAACCTCCATTACCAGCAGATTTAGGTGTGAGAGCTGTTAATGAAATTTATATTTTCCCTCCTTCATTCCCAACCTGCTTGCAGTTTTCAGGCACCATGTTAAGTAATTCAGCACCAGCTCATATTTGGCGCTTAATAATAACCAAATTCATTCAGCGCCATCTTTCTACATCTGTTTGATGGTTTGTTTTTTTAGTTGCCAAAGTGTCTGTTGATCATCTTCGACTCCAGCTGTGAACACGATGTCTTGCCTAAAAAGACATCAAAAGAGCAAAGTTGAGGATTTTCTTGCATCTGCTGCTCATTTCTGTGTCTTCGTGATGAGGAGAGGAAACTGTTTCCTTAGTAAAAGGATTGTTAATGTTTCCTTTTCAGTCTGAGGCAACATGAAAAGCCGACAACTTTTGGCTGATTTACACATTGATGCTTCTCTTCATGCTAAACTCTCATCAGGCCTCGACTTTCCAAGGACATCTGGATAATTATCCACAATGGTGTCGATGATGTTTCACAAGTACCTCATTAGAAATGTGGCAGATTCTCATCATTACCTTATTTATTAATTCATTTCAATGCATTGATCATTTGTCCTCAGAATCTAAGTGAAATCATTACCTACAAAAGTATTCATATCAGCAGAACCTTTTCACAAACTTTAACATAATTCCATCTAAATTTTTACACCAATGCAATGTAAAGTGCATTTTATTAAACAAGTAAAAATATGAAGAATATTAATTTGCGTTTACTTCGCTGAGTCAAAACTTTGTAGAAACACTTTTCACAATAATTTTAGCTGTGAACGTTTGAAGGTTTAATGTTAATGAATTAATGAAAAATGACAATATTGATCTGGTAATGATTTTATGAGTGGCATTACTAACAAGTAAATCTACAATAAATCAGAAGAATTTGAAATAATATGAGTTAATACAACATTTTGTTTCCTTTTTGGGTCAATAAAGTCTTTTTAGGTTAAAATACATTTGTTTAAGACATCAATTCCTGAATTAAACATTTTTCTGGCAACCATACAGTTTATGTGTGATAAGGTAGTGCAAGTAAATAAGTTTGTTTTCTTCCCATTCTGTATTAAAAGGGGAAATCCCACAGCATGACGCTGCCACCACCATGTTCCATTAAGTGTGTTTAAGGTTCTCCCACTTCGTTTCCCACGCAGGTTAAAACTTTAGTTTTTTAGTAAATGTTTTATGAATTTTCTTTCAACGATGTCTTTCTTCATGGAGGCCATATTTTTAAAGTAACAATAAAAGGCCAGTTAGGTTTGTGTTTGTAATATGACAAACTATGTTAAAGAAGATATTTTACACTTAGACTCATTCTGCAGGCAGCTAACTTTGGCATATTTTGGGAATTTTGTTGCTGTGAAACAAACCAGCTGAAACTTATTTCAATCTGCAAACTAATCTAATGATCAGCAAGAGACCAAATCTGGGAGAATTTATTCTGTTGTATTTTGATTTGCTTTTTAAATGCATCACTTTAAAAATCCATTGAGGTAGAAGATTAACCTGAAGATCTTGAATATTTTCTAGACAATAGATCCCAGCCTATCCTTTTAAATGTAAATATTTCTGTGAGTTTTAACAAACTTTTCTTTGTTTTGAAAGACATTGAGCTGCTGGCGGCCTGCAGAGAGGAGTTCCACCGTCGTCTGAAGGTTTATCACTCCTGGAAGTCCAAGAACAAGAAACAAAATGATGATGGGAGCGACATGAGGGTTCCTAAATCTATCACTGACTATGGTTGGTAAACAGCATTACTGTTCCTGTCTCCTTGTTGCTCTGGTTGTACTTATAGTAGCAGGAAAAATAATCTGGTTATAGTAAACGGCTCATAAACCTGAGCAGCTCTCATAGATTTTTTTCTTGCTTTTTGATTTTCACAACATCTACTTCATCTTTACAGATGGACACCTTGGTGCAGTAGGTTGAATATTTTAAAAGGATTTCCTCAATGGACAGATTAAACCCATATTTTATTTTTAATTTGGCTTTAATAAAACCAGAAAGAAGATCAATACTGCTAAGCTGCACCATTATGCAGATGACACTCTGCTTTCCTCTATTGGCTCTAATAAAGTTATTCTCAGTTTTAAACCTTATTTAAGTTAAAGTTATTAAAAGCATTGGGAACAATATTTCCACAGTTGAAGTGCATCTTAATGCAGATGACACCACAGTTTACTCTAAAGCTTGTCAATATTGTGATATAGGTTATAGCTGCCCAGGCTTTTAAAAAGGAATCCCTCAAGGCTCAATTTTAGGCCACATTTTGGTTGTAGATTTGGGTCAATAATATTAAGAGGAAAGTTCACCTGTATGCAGATGACACCCTACTTTACTCCACTGACTCTACTACCAGGTAGTCAGGCTTCAGACTGTCTTTCAGCCGTAAAACAACCAAGATCTCAATGTGATTGTTACCAGAAAAGATACTCACTTGTGTCAAAATCGATGCAAACTGATCATTTCAATTTTGCCCAAACTATCACATTTTGTCCGATAGCAGTCAGTGGAGTTGCTGCTGAAGGGTTTACACTCTAACATGGCGAGTTTAGCCAGAATAAAAATATGGGACCATCTTTAGCTGACAAGGCTAACACCATAGCATTGTTTTGTAGATTCTTTCCATATGACGGACAGACAAAAACCAATGTCACATGCTAGTTGTGCTAACATTAAAAGCTAATGCTATGATGCTAATGTTTGAGAGCGACTTTAAAATGTCAGTAAAGCTCCTGGATCCGACATACCGTGACACAGTAAACCTCCCAGACAACGTAAGCTAACACCGTCTGTTTAAATATTAACTTTGTGGACTTAAGGAGATTAAAATTTTGTTATATTGAAATAAACTATTTTTTTATCTTTACTCTAAAGAATCT
The DNA here is from genome assembly GCF_001443285.1 of Poecilia latipinna. Classification (NCBI taxonomy): domain Eukaryota; kingdom Metazoa; phylum Chordata; class Actinopteri; order Cyprinodontiformes; family Poeciliidae; genus Poecilia; species Poecilia latipinna. Next base: position 27,415 of record NW_015116233.1, read on the forward strand.
TTTTCCTTCAAAAAAATGTAGTTGCAGTATTGAAAAAGTGATTCCTTTAAGATGAAAACATATGATCCAAAATTTCCTCTCAAATCTCAGATAATGCTAGTTTTTCTACTTTTAGAGTAAACCTTATTGAAAACCTGAATGCTAAATAGCTGAATATTTGGATGGATGACAGCCTCCCTTTTGCAGTTCATAGTAATCATTTTTTAAAAAGCCAAAGGCTAAGCTGTGCTTTTATTGTCAAAGTAGGAAAATTCCTGTTTTATCAGTGAATAAAAAGCTTTTTCAGGCTACATTTGTGACATAAAGTATAAATCTCTCCTTTTTATGTTTAATAATCCTTGTTATTAAAAAAAAATCAGCAGCACCGAAATACTTTAAAATACCAAACCAAAGTTCTCTTTTTAAAGAACTTTTAAATATTATTCTTTGATTCATATCAGACCAGGCAGCTTGAATTTCCTCTGGATTTTACATTTGTTATTCAAATGATTGAACTGCAGCTGAGCAGAACCCGGCTCCTCCAACTCCGGCCCAGCATCAGGAAGTCGCCATGAACCGCCAGCAGCGATACTTTCGGATTCCTTTCATCCGACCCGCTGACCAGTACAAGGACCCGCAGAATAAAAAGAAGGGCTGGTGGTACGCCCACTTCGATGGGCCGTGGATAGCCAGACAGATGGAGCTGCATCCAGACAAACAGCCCATTGTGTTGGTCGCAGGTGAGTCATCAGCTCGCTCTTTGTCATGTTTCCTCAAAAGGCTTTGTTTTAGGAAAATCATTTCATACACACAAAGGAAATTTAATCATGTTTGGTCACTGATGCTGAAAAATTATATGAAAGAAAATTAAAGTCTTCAAAAAAATCTGTAGAAAAGATGTTTGTAGTTTTTCTTTAATTAAATCCCCAAGTAGTTCTAAATATGCAAAAAGTATTTTTTTAGAACTTTATTTGTATCTCTGTCAGTTCATCTCTTTCCTAACTACGAAGCTCCAATACGTTTCATGAAACTAATGAATTAAAATATAAATTAAAAACTTATTAAAATCTAAAAATTTAATTTAAAAATCATTTGATATAGAGTGAATACACTCAGATTGATATATTTTAAATGTTTGTTCTTGTTCATTTGGATGATTCTGGCTTACAGCTGATAGAAACCAACAATTGATTGTAGCAAAAAAGTGTAAATATTACATCAGAATAATAAACAGTTCAGAAATTTGAGCTTAGACTTGGTTGGGGCTCCTTTTGCATGAATTACTGTATCAATGCAGCACGGCATGATACAGTAATACATGCCGAACCTCAGGAGGTTCTGTATGCACTGTACAATGGCTGTTGGAAAAGATGAGTGTTTTGTTGTTGACTTACACTGCAGAAACCATTTGCTGTGTTCCTGTTGGTTGTGCAGGAGGTTCCACTTCTGCTTTTCAAAGATGTACAGTTGTAATTACGCATCTGTTTGCAGCCATTTTTCATGTGTGAGTGTAAATGTTGAGTTGGGGGCGTGGCCAGCAGCAGCTTATTTGGATTTAAAGCAACAGAGACCCTAAAACAGCTGAAAATAGGTAGATAATGAGATCCAAGAATCATTTTGTACAAAAAATGTAACGTAGGATGTTTTGTTGCCCATAATCTCTCCTAATCTGTCCAAGGACTTATAATAGATCACTTTTAATTGAGAGGTTTATACTTAGTAATTCAGTCATCATGTTCTCATTTATCAAGTTGTTTTTTTCTTAATATTTAGCGCTGGCCGTAAATCTCTCTGCTTTCTCGCCCTCCTTCATCATGAAGGTAAAGACGACATGGAGATGTGTGAGCTGAGTCTGGAGGAGACGGGTCTGACCAGGAAGCGGGGCGCTGAGATCCTGCCCAGGCAGTTTGAGGAGATCTGGGAGCGCTGCGACGGGATCCAGTACCTGAAGAGGGCGATAGAGAACAAGCAGGCTCGGCCAACGTACGCCACCGCCATGCTGCAGAGTCTCCTCAAGTGAAAACATGCTTCTGCGTGAGCAGTTCACTGTCTCTGCGCTTTGTGGGAAATTAGGAAATAACGTGCAAAGATGCTCCCTGTTCATCTCTAAATGCTCACTTGATAGCAATTCTTATACTGATTTAATTTTCTATTTTTTATTAATTTGCAGTGCAACAGTTTAATTTAGTAGCGTTAGCAAACTGGTTGTTTTCTGAAATCTATGCAGAAATTCAGAATCCCACTTTGAGGCCTTAAAATTGCAATAAAGTTGCACCACAGACGTCTTAACTGGTTCATCCTCTGTAGCTGTAAACTTAAAACCCAAACAGTGACACCAAATTAGAGCTTTTACTGTCTTATGATGCCATAAAATTCATGCTTTATGGTTTTTGTGACTATAACCAAGGACAGTCACCATTTACACCAAGATACATGATGTCATAAGTTTTTAGCAAAGTCAGAATCCAATTCTTATTCTTCAAACAAGCTCATGCCGACTGAATTAGACCATTCTAATATTTTATGTTGTCAGTTATGGGAGATTTCACGTAATGTTGCCTGTAAAGAATAGAAAGTCATTTGTTCTCCTGGCTGCTCTCAATCTGCCTCTGGAGTCTTTTTTATTGTTACTCATTTGATATGGAAGAGGGAAATGTTTTCATGTTTGCAGTCTTGTGCATACAGGGTTGTTTTACAGCTAATAATGTTGGTGTTTGTGTTATGTTTTGTTTTTTCTCAATGGTTAAACAAATATTTTACCTGAAAAAAATCCCAAAATCTGAGTTATGAAACTGAGCTTGATGGCCTTTTCTCTGGAAAAACTGTAGAAAATAAACATTTCTGAAAAATTCCCAGATGATTTCTGTCTTTTGGTTCTATCAAGATTTTTGGTTTTGAAATTACAGCAGCAGTTCATAATTAATATTTTTAGATGAGTGGGTAAATGTGTTGTTCTGTGTAACTGTCACATAAAAGCTGTTAGAGGTTTTATACTTATGAAGTATAACAGATTTTCACACGAGCATCTAAAGAAAATGTAGCTAAATAAATTTAAATATTTAATTTCATTTAAATATTAAGTTGTGGGTTTTTTATTTGAAAGGTTTGCTTCACACCTTTTTTTCTTCCACTTAATTTTCCATTAATATGCTTGAACAGAGCACTATGAACAGCTATTGTCTTGATGTGACCTTTTGTGGCTTATCCCATTTTGAACATTTTTGAAATTGTCAGAAAATAAATTCATAAAATATTATTTCAGCTTTTAACTAAATTGCTTCCACTATAAATTCTAACATCAGATTTAAAAGTAGTATTTACTCCTTGACCTCCATATTTTATCTTCCATTAGACACTTTAATCATATTGTTTTGCTTTTGCAAAGTTCAGTATTATAATTATTTTTTTTCAATTAAATTGATTCTCCAAAAATGTGTGCAGTTGCATCTAAATACAGATTAAACTGACAGAAAACATGCAGTTTGTTTGTCTAAAACTCTTTATTTTATTTGCTTTACATGAAAAATGTATAAAAATATGTCCAGATCAAATGGTTATCGATAAGTTTGCGAATGGGAGTGTCAGTAGCTCTTACAGTACATTCTCTTTTTGGGACACAAAAAACGTCAAAAACAAAATATATTACTTTATCTACACATACAGTGAGATACAGCCATGTGCATCTTCCAGTAAATAATAAATACCTCATTGTGAGGAAAGAGCAACCTTTGCCAAGCGTATACAGGAAATGTTCCTACCATTTATGACGCGTAATAAATATTAGTTCCCCTCAAGCGCAGCCTCATCCGCAGAGCTCTCTGTCTAACACTATGAACACTATGCAGAGTGAAACTGCAGCGTTTTTTCCTGCTTCGCTCCAGATCAGGTGTTATCAGAGAACCGTGACTTCGAAACAGTCGCTGTCTGGCGCCCGGAGCAGGCAGCACCTCCCGTACTCACTGGACAGTCGCCACGTCTGGAGGAAACCAGATGCAAAGAGTCAGTTTGCATCTGAAACGCTCTGCAATCATCATTCATATGGGAGACGGAGATTTCCACACAGAAATTACAAAAGCTTGAAATCACAAGCTCTTCATTTGGAAAGTGTTTTCCATTGTGCAACAGTTGTTAGGATTGTTTTTGTTTTGTTAAAACTGCAGCAGGTGACTTTGTTCTTTTTTTTTTCAAAATCAGTTTTTTACATATTTATTAAATCTGTTGCCATATAGTGACAGTTTGAGACACAGTGTGAAAGATCGATCTCCTCCACCTCCCTGAGCTGCTATTCCTATCTGGAGAAATGCATCACTCCCAACCAAAAATAACCAATCAGAGCCAGGAGGCGGGTCTTAGCGCTATCAATCAACCTCATGTACTTGCTGGTAAATATGTTAATGAGGGAAAAACAACTTATCACTAAAGTAAAACTGTCGTTGGTAGCGATGCTAACTAGCCTTAGCATTTATGACAGACTATGCTAGTTGCAGCAATGATGATTTAAGTGACTGACAGCGCTAAGGCCCGCCTCCTGGCTCTGATTGGTTGTTTCTAGTTAACACTGGGAGGAGGCAGAGGAACTCGATTTTTTCACAGATTAACCACCTCATACCAAACCGTCACGACATGGAGACGTAAACAAAGTATTTTAAAAAAGGTTACTGCAGCTTTAAGGGAAAACTTTGATCACAAAAACGCTGCAGTGATTCTGGTTGGTGAGTAAAATTATCACTGATGATAGTTTTGATGGACATTTACCTTTGCAGGCGTCAAACAGCTGGAAAATATTTCGTCAAGTTATTTATACTTTGCAAAATGATTTTCAACTACAGTGAAAACTAAAAACAGGTATAAGTTTTAAATTATTTCATCACATTCATTTGAGAAACATGGCAAATTACAAAAAACATTTTTGAACCGACAGAATAAATGCATAATTGTGAAGCAGAAGAAAAAAGCTACATTACTTATTTCTAAATAAAACATTTAAAACGGGGTAGATATTACATGTATTCAGTTCACATGTGACAATAATCTGGAGAAACAGTTACAGCTACAGGTCAAAGTTCAACTTCAACCCTTCATCCAACCCTAATGTCAACCATCCATCCAAAATAATCCTAGTTTTGTGTTTAATAACAACAACACAATTGAGAAATTGTGTTTTTTTGATATTAGTGGAATACTGATGATTTGTGCGCCTTGGTAATGGAATCACAGATAATGTGTAGAGCTGAAAACCTTCACAAGGAACTTTAATAAAAAATAACCTCCAGATTCGCAGACACATTTAGAGCAAAGCAGTTCATGCCAGTCTTACCTCGCTGCGTGGCAAACTGTGATGGAAACCCACCATGTCTGACACTAACTTTTCTGATCTCGTTGTGTAGAGTTGTCTGGGGATCTGCAGAGAAGAGACACATTTTAACGTTTTTCCTTCTAAATAAAGATGATTAAAGCAAAGATTTTACACAAATCTACCCCAAATTCAAATAGTGATGAAATTCATCAACATTAAGGACTTAAAACAAGCTTCTATATTATATAAGTTACTTATATGTTAGTTTTGTCTTATTTAAAATATATTAAGGTATTTGCACTAGAAAATAAACCAAAAACATTTGGAAAGATTTTGTGTTTTTGCAGTGGAAGTAAATCTACTCAGCAGGAGTGTCCAAACATTTTCTAACAGCCAAAATCAACTCAAACATACAAAAAACAAAATATTTTCCAAAAACTAAAATCACAAAAACTTTTACTGCTCAACAATAAATCTAGCATGAAAATATTTTAATTAAACAAAGAAAATAGATTATTTTTGTATCTCAAAATTCAAAAGGTTTCACATGAAAACATTTATTTTGGCTCAATTGAAGAAAACTGATTTTATCTTTTTATCTGAAAAGTTTAATAATGTAATTAGTCGGTGTTCCTATCTAACATGAAGTTAAAGAGAAAGCAGAAAGTTTGGTGATTAAAAGATTAATACTTTGAAGGGATGTAACGATTCGACTACCTTGATTATTAAAACTCCTCGAAGTTTCACTCAATTATGTTTTATTACTTAGCACCAGGTGCTCTGGCTGGACAATTATTAAAATATTTTAATGTAAACTCATAAAATATCATTTCAGCTTTAGTAGGATCCAAATATTTTATGTTGTGAGAAAAATATGAACCTGTGGGACAAATTTGACTGTCTGGCTGCACTTTGGACACCCCTGTTCTACAGCAAATGCCTCTGAGGTCAAAGGTGAAATCTACAAAGCAGAGTTAAAGGTGTGAGGACGAGCGGCTCAGAGCAGCAAACCGAGCCAACCTGAGGCGTTTTCCTGCTCTGTAGATTTGAGGTTAGTGTTTAGTCAGGTTAGGTTTTCATGCCGATCCTCTCGCTGTACCTCGATACTCAGGTGTATATTTTCAACCGAGGCAAAATGTTCCTGCTCAGACTGCGAAGAGGCAGAGCTTGAGGGACACGGCAGAGTGGAAACATGAGTTAAGACACCGTCATCATTCTCAAAAACCGGGTTCTCCCTCAAAGTGTTCTCAAAGGCATACGGTGCATGGGTGTGCCTGCGATGCAAACGCACACAAACGCATTTACAGCAGTGCCGACGCCCTGAGAACAAGGATGAGTTATGCAAAGCGAATGCAAAGCAAGGTTCTGACTTACACCAGAGCCACGGCCTTCCTGGTCCTTATGCACTTCTTGTTGATGAATATTAAAATGCCGATGACGGCGCAAACCAGGCAGAGGCTCCCCAGCAGGCAGGTGGTAATCAGAGCCGGGTCCAGAGGCACCGACACCAGCTCGCTGCAGCGCGCGCCGTGGTAGTGCCAGTATTTACCTGCAGGGCATCTGAAACAAAGAACAGAATGAAACCCCAGACACTTTCCTGAAGAAAAGAAAATTAATAGTTTACCGTTTCTTTCTCTGCAGGAGTGATTCAAAAACAATTTAGCACTTCCAGTTCTGAAAGCAAATGTTTATGAATAAATCCCCCAGAGCGCAGAGTCGACTCAGACGACATGCATTTCAATTTACCCCTGCAATCTATCATTTACATGCTGTATTTCCAAAAGTTTTAATGCAATGTGCAATAAATACTGAAACAATTTGTACATCAGGTAAAGGTGGATCTGTTCAGTCTAATTCTGTGCTTTATTATTCATTTTAGTAACACTTTTAATAAAACTTTTAATGAAACTGTGCATTAAACATGTCATCATTTACCAAATAACACTTCATGACAACAGTCCAACATCCATGAAGACTCCTTCATGTTTATAACATTGGCATGTCAGATATGGACGTCCATTCAAACAACGTGTTACCGTTATTTTAAGTTATATTTAGAATCCCTGTAGGAAAATTTCTGAGTTTAAAAGTCAAAAGTTTTGGATGTTCGAAACTCAAAAATTTCTGAGACCAATATCAGAATGTTTGGTGGAAATTAACTTTTTTTATACATGAATACAATGACCCTGAAACGTCTTTACAGTACAGGTAGAAATAATATATTATTTACATTACAGCGTCTGAAAATTAAACAATGTTCCTCAGTTTATGCCAGAGGAGGCCAAAGTTTTGGACCAAAATAAAAAAGTCAAATTTACTTGCATGACAATAAAAATAAAAAGAAAGATTAAAATAAAATCAACCAATTAAAGTTGTTTTTTGTAGAAAATGGAGGCTATTCTTTGGAGATCCTAAACCTCAAAATGACTTTGTACATTTTAAATGCAAAAATGTGCAAAGTCATTTGCACATTTATTTAGTTTTTTAATTTTCGGGGGCTTTAATAAACAAATGTATTCTGTTATAAGAAAAAAGAGTTGAGTCACTTTCTTTAAAACACTTGTTATATTTACCCAGGTTTAATAAATTAAATAAAAGCAGAGTGAAAAAAACTTTACTTTTTCTATTCAAATCAATTTTAATTCAAGAATATTTTACTGAACCCAAAGGGAATTTAAATAATTTGCCCAGTTTGCATCCTCCGCTGGGAAGAACAGGACAAATTTGCATCGCTCATGAACTGAAGTTGGGGGCCACCAATGGCCCGGGGCCGCTGTTTGAACACCCCTGGTTTGTGCGTACCTGCAGGTGACTCCGTGGCCGGGGATTATCTCACACGCGCCTCCGTTCAGGCAGTAGTCCGGCTGCAGGGAGCAGGCGTCCCGGCAGGGCCGGCCGTCCACCGCGCTGTAGCCGGGATCACACAGGCACTCGGCCTCGCCGCTCCAGCTGTTCACCACGCAGCGGGAAAACTCGTTGCAGGCCAGGAACTTACACGGATCTGCTTGGTCAGCTGAAGCCAGCGAAGCGGAGATGAAAGCAGGAGCAGAGAGGCGCCGGGTAGCATTAATGAGGAGGAGAGCTTACACAGCGTTCTGATCCATCTCACAAAGCAGCATTTCAATGAGAATACAAACCATCACACAAGAAAAGGAAGAACCTGAAGTCAACCACTTTCTGTTTAAAGCTAACCTCTATAGCAGGGGTGTCTAACTCAATTTCACGGGCCACATTGACGGTACAAATCAGGAGGGCATCCCTGCTAAAACACC
>NW_015116233.1:40952-41692 GCF_001443285.1 Poecilia latipinna
GAAAATAAAATGTTATGTATGTTGTTTTGAAAAACATTAGAATATAAGCACTTTTATCAAATCTTCATTGTGGTAAGATCATGTAAGTTCTTCTTAAATCCATGGAAACTCATCAGTTTGTAAGGTAGGTGAGTTAGCTCAGCAGGTTAGAGCACCGTGCTGGTAATGCTGAGGTCAGCGGTTCAAAACCCGCATGGGGCAATTCATGTGTAAGGTCTTTCAGACAATCAACACTTCAAAATAAATGAGGGTTCAAAAATAAAATCAACACTTCAAAATTAAAAATGGTTCAATAAAAAAAATCAATACTTACAAATAAAATGGTTCAAAAATAAAATCAACACTTCAAAATAAATAAGGTTTCAAAAATAAAATCAACACTTCAAAATTAAAAATGGTTCAAAAATAAAATCAACACTTCAAAATGTATAATGTTTCTGTCTGTTCAGTCCATAAACTAAGCCTGGGATCAAAAAATGTATTGAAGATGTCATTAGCAGAGACAAAGGCTTGGCTAAAAAATAAAATCAATACTTACAAAATTAAAAATGGTTCAAAAATAAAATCAACACTTCAAAATAAATAAGGGGTTCAAAAATAAAATCAACACTTCAAAATTAAAAATGGTTCAAAAATAAAATCAACACTTCAAAATAAATAAGGGGTTCAAAAATAAAATCAACACTTCAAAATTAAAAATGGTTCAAAAATAAAATCAACACTTCAAAATAAATAAGGGG
>NW_015116234.1:0-41685 GCF_001443285.1 Poecilia latipinna
AAATTCTTGTCTGCAGTTTGCCACAAGCCTCGACGGGGAACATAGTAAATGTCTGGTAAATATCTGCAGATCAAAAAATTTTAAAGCTTGTTTACCATAAAAAAGACCTCTAGTTTCCAAATTATTTTGGACTCCACTGATTTTCTTTTTTTTCTATTCCTAAAATATCACAAGTGAGACTTTTTCTTTAAAAAATGCTTGCAGCACTTATCCAAGTTTTGTTAAACACAAGTACCTTGTGTCGCTGCAGCTAACCTTTTCCCTCGTAAGACGATGTGAATCTGTCTGTAATCGGTTAGCCCTAATGAAAAATTAAAAGACTCAATAAATACCTGTGGCGGCAGGTCAAATTTGTATCATTCTTAAATTGACAATGCTGCAAAAAAATTCAAATAGCAAATAACCCTGAGGCCACACATTGGACTTACTTTCTAGCCTTAGACTGAAACAAATTCAAGTGTGACAGTGGTCTACTCAAAGCCCAGGCCTAAATCCAATTGAGAATCTGTGGCAAGACTTGACAGTCGATGGCCACAGAAGCTCTCCATCCAACTTGACTGAGCTGAAACTACTTTCCAAAGGACTGGTCTGAAGTTTTAGTCACTAGATGTGCAGAACTAGTGGAAACATCTTCTAGAAGAGTGGACTCAGGCAGGGGGTAAATACAAAGGCACAGCACAGTTCTCACATATATCTACCATAATGGAGCCCAATCACATAAACCGAAGGCAGACAGAGCCAAATATCTACCCAGTTATCCGTCTTTCTAGCGCGTCTCTCAAGCCCCTTCTGGAGCCGTTCTCCTACTCCGCCCTTCAGGAACTCCTGTATTAGAACGCGAGTGTGTTCCAGCTCTTCCTCGCTGACGATGGGCTCCAAGGCGGCCAGGTAGCGCTCACACGTCTGCTTCAGAGGCGGAACAGGTAGCTTGGGCAAACCTTCCTGATGAACAAAGGACCTCTCTGATATCTGCGTTACCGCTCTGAGTAAACGGCATGGGTTTGCAATGCCTGGACGCAGCTGCAAGACAGGAAGAGACTTTGTTTATATATTCAGTGAGAAATCATAATAAATGTCCTACTCCGTTTGTACGAAAGAAACGCGGTAATCCGGTCAAGTAAAGTATAACAGGCTATAAAGATCCACGGCGTGAACATGTTTGTGTGAGAACACCTCTCTGAAACAGAAACTTGACTCAAATTTGTGGACAACAATTTGAATATTCATAAAGGCAAATAGTTCAGTGATAGATGACTGAGCATGTGAAAAGGGACACCGAGACAACTAATTGGAGCTGTTCCACTGTTTGTTTGTTGGGAGCAGCGGGGTTGTGCTCTGCCATCCTATAAATAGAAGGTTGACACTGCTGAACTGCGACGGGGTGGTTGCTAAAACAAACATGCATGAAAGCATGAAATCCATCTGTGCCACACATGTTAACATGCGGGTGCCATGTTCATAAGGTCCATGCTCGTCACCAGGTACAAAATAAATCTTAGATTGAAAGTCAAAGACAAGTAACCAAATGTTCAATGACAATACAAACAGTTGCTGAGGAAGTATTATTTTTCCTCAGAATTAATTGATTTCGAGAATGTTTTTAAAAATCACACTTAAAAAGAAAAGAGGAATCACCTTCTACTTTGTGCGTATTTGATGACATCACAAGAGCCACAAGGGTTGGGCTGATCAGCACAAAACACATGCAGCTTTTGACAGAGTCAAACCTTGATCCTGAATCATTTGAGTTGGAAAAGGTTCAGCCATTTTTTTTTTTTGTTTGAGCCAGAGTTTGACCCTCCCAGGCCATGATGCATACAGCTGTGGCTGCAGAAGCAAATGTTGGTGAGTCAAATCTGTTTATAATCCTTTTTATGTTCTTATATATTTTTGCTACAATGCATATTCCCCATGTATGAAGTAAGATTTTTTTTTTTTTTTTTTGTTTTTTGTTTTTTGCACGTAGTTCCCTATATAGTTTTGTGATTTGCTAGTGCAGGCTGGTCTGCAGATGAATCGACTGTGCGACTGACTTCTAGGATCGGGTTTATTATTAGTCACTCTTTCTGGCAAGTAATCTTGGCATCTGCAGTGGTTATGGTGGCAGTTTTACTGTAAATACTGGGACTTATTTTAATAGAACAGATCGACTACCAATGTGGTTTTTAGTAAAGGAAAAAAGAAACACATTTCTGAAAATAATTACTGATGATCTTTGATCATCTGGCCTTTCCAGTCTGCACTGGTCCTCTTCACAAATTACAAATTACTTCAATATGTTTTCAGTACGTTTTCCCTGAAATCCATGCAGCTTTCCCACTGAAGGCCCAGAGGATTCTGTGCGTCCGTAGAGATTAGAAGTGAACATCTCTGAAGGAAGCATTTAATTAAAAACATGCAACTGTCAAAGGGATGGAAAACAAGAAAGAAAAAAATATGAATGCACTCTTTCAAATGAAATCGGATTAGTTGCTTTGTGTCATTGCCATTGGGGGAAACTATTGTTTAAGGGAGCTTTATTTAATGACAATTTAGAACAAAATAGCTCAACAAATATAAAACGTACTCAGCTGTTCCACAGTGAACTGAAGTGAGTTTCATTGATTTCTTTTCTTCTGTTTTTTAAGTCTGGCTACCAGCTTTAATGTACGGATGTAAACGGAAATGACGATGAAGTGGGAGGCTGTCTATCATTTCACATAATATGTACAGATGTGTGTCACCTCTATCAAGGTCGTGGGAATAAGATAGAAGATAGAACTTCCGGTTAACCCTTTCAAAATAATATTTTTGTGACAGCTAAGTGCGGCAATGTCATTAGTTTTATACACCACCTGTTACAGGGAATGATGTGAAGCACTGAATATGTTAAAGAAGCGCCGTTCACTGGCACAACCTGCGGCTTTCATGTCGCCGAAGTTGACATTTTATCAGCATACGCATCTCGTTAAGCAATGCTATCGGAAATATTAAGCTAACCTTACGCAACACAAACGTTGTTAAAAACTGCACCTATATTAAAATGTACAATGATAACTTTGGTGCATTTGAAGACGTGAAGGGGGAGATTAATGAATATTCCTCTCGGTTCCTTCGGACCTGTCACTGTCCCGGTGTTGTTGTCCTGTGGCGCCCCACCCCTCCTCTCCTCTCCTCCTCCACTGCCTCATGCAGCCCGTAAACAACAACAAACCTCCTGCGTCTGGTTCAACGAAATAAATACAAGACACTCACCGCAGCTCTGACGATAACCCCCAACATGGTGCTAGAAAGACGCGCTGAAGCCTTTGACCGTCCCGGGAATACAGATGGGTAAACCCCCGGGCTGTCATATCTCAAGGACAGGAACACTGTCTATTCTCAGCTGCCCGCCCCCCGTCGGACCCACTGAGCAAAGACAAGTCAAAACTCTGGAGGAGTTTCATACATGTGGGGATAACAATAGCTAAGCATCACCTAAAGACACTTTGAAGCACTTATTATTATTATTATTATTATTATTATTATTATTATTATTATTATTATTATTATTATTATTCATCTTTGTGTGAATAAAAAAAAATTACACGAAGGTAAAAATATAAAAACAGAAATTGAGAATAAGACTGTAAGAGAAAATTACGAGCTGTAAGTTTACTGCGTCAAAAAAGGTGGGGTTCTCATAAACAATTAAGAGGAACAAGACAGCAAAACTGTAAGACATTTTAGGAATATATATATATATATATATATATATATATATATATATATATATATATATATATATATATATATATATATGAAAGTTTTTGTAATAAGTACCATTACAGCAAAAATACTATATTTCCAAAGTACTGCAGTGTTGACAGATAGCTCACAAGAGCTGTAAAAACAGCCATAATTATCTGGTTTGTTTGGAGCGGTGCTGATTTTGCAGCGACAAGAGGAAAGATTTGCAATACTGTTCTACTTTTCACTTAGTATACATCAGCCTGTCACTGAATGTGCTGTCCACATTTTTTACTATATCATCTTGTGGACCAAAGGGACAACCCAGGACAGAGCGTACCTTCCTGATCAGCTTATCCCACCGTTTCGTCTCATCTGTTGATAAGGTGCTGCTCTGGCAGACCACACCATAAAAGGTGGTTTCTTGAGGAAGAAGAGTAGTGTGTAAACATTTAGGTTTATGCTTTTCTTTTTAAGTAATAATCTGGAAATTCAAGGTTTTAGTATAAAGCCAGATGCTTCTCACTGAGCTCAACTTCAAAATGCAATATGGCCTTCTTGAATATTAAACATACTGGGGAAAAAAAAATGTTTTCAGTAAGTTTGAAGTTTATTAGCAATAGATTTTTCACAGCGCGTTACAAAATTTTGTTTATTAAATGTGTTACGTTGTTTTAATGTACAGACATGTTAAGTTGCAAAGCTGCAAACAATACTGAAAATAGCTGTAATGCGACATAATTTGCGTGAAGCATAACAATAAAAGCGGTTAGCAGCTGGAAGACTGGATATGCCGCTTGCTAACATTAGGGTGATTTATTTTTAGCTACATTGAGCACGGACATAGAATGGGACCGATCAACCAATGGGCTCATTTATTTGTACATCCAACAAGCCAGAGATACTGGCTTGCTCCAAGGCAAGTATTTTGTTTGTGTGGAGCAGTGCCTTCATGAAGGTTTTCCTCAATGTTTTTCATTTTGTTTTATCTTGACTATCTTAAATGTTATAGATCAAATAAAGCTGTAATATCTGACAATGAGAACTTGTGTTGTTTAAAATGCATTTTTCAAATTAAAGGTAAAACTGTCCAAACCAACCCGGCCCTGTGCGAAGAAACTAATTGCCACTGAACCTAATAACGCGACATACTATCATTTGTCAGCAACAATTGCCTTTATGCGTTTGCAATAACGATAAGTCTTTTATGTCATTCTGGAGAAATTCTGACCAACTCCAAAAACAAATCAGAAACGAACTCACTTACGCCTATCGGCCTGGAAAATGCAACTGACTCATTTCTAAGGCTTTGAGGCTCAAGCACTGATCAAAGTGTGACTGAACTTCAGGTCAGGACCTGATGGCTGGATGTTCTCCTTCAAGACTTTCTGACAGAGAGCAGAATTCACTGCTCCATCAACCAGAGGATGCTGTAAAGCAGTCCCAAACCATTTACACCACCCCCACAATGTTTGATTATCAGTGTTTTCTGAAATGCTTTGTAAGATTTAGGCCAGATATAACAGGACCTACATTTTGTCTAATTTGTCCAAGGTATATTTTACCAAATGTTTTGGGAAAATATGGTCTTTTTGATCAATGGAACCCTCACACAAATGCCATTTTTGTTCAGTCTCTTATTTCGTATGATTAAATCATGAGTAGGTCATGATGCCAGTAGAGCTACAGATCTTGTCCTGGGTTCTTTTTCTGACCTGCTGGATGCATCCTCGATGTGCTTGTCGAATAAATTTGGTGGTCTGACCGCTCCTCTGGAGGGTCACCTCTGTTCCAGGTTTTCTCCATGTGTGGATGATGCCTCGGCTCTCACTGTGATCCTCTTGACTCTAAAATCCTTCTAAGGTTTTATAATAAAATATTTAAGTAACTTTGTTTCTGGAGATTGGAGCGTGGTGTGTTGGCTAGACTTACTCACTTTTAACTCGCGTACTGGAAGACAAAATCACGATGTTGAAGCTTGGTGAAGTTCACCCATTCCCCTTGTCAAGTTAACTATATTTACATTTCAGTTTGCAGACAATAAGCACCATGTTGATAGCAGCCGGCTTCAGCCTGGCCACCTCAGCAGATGATTAATCAGCTAATAAGAGCCTGACATATTATTTTCATGTTATTTGGAAGCCAAGATGACATATGTAAAAATAAATTAAATCCAGAAGTTCGTTCTGTATTTTTGCTTAAATCTGTGCAACAAAGTCAAAATAACAAATCTAGAAAATATCACTTCAACTGAAATAATCAATGCTATCTTAGCAAAAAATAACGCATTATTGTTTCCCTACTTTTTAGACTCCTATTCTTCCAAACCAGAGAATGAATTAGACCAGAGGATTCTCACTTATATTTATCTATCAACCCCGAATAGGAGTATCTAGTTTATTTACTTTGGATCAACATTATTAGCGTTTTCTTCTTTTGCTCTTTCATTTGGTTTGTTATTTGGTTTGTATTTCCTTTTAAATCCTGTAAAGCACTTTGTATTGCCTTGTTGCTGAAAATGTGCTATAAAAAATACCTTTACTTTTATGTTCTAAATGTAAAAATCTGCTTGTCAGAAACATGTGTTTTTTTAGTATATGTATATGATTTTACTCTTGATATCACTACTAAATCAAATGTCATGTTTTACAGACTTGTCAAAGTAAGAGACAGTGGCTTCCACCTCTTTATGAACCACCTTTAAAGAATAATATATATATATTTTTTTTTTAAAAAAAACGTCAAATTAAAGGAGTTACATGAGCAGGCTTTTGTTAAATAATGTTAACTTTATTTATTTATAAAAAAAAAAAAGGTCTTGTTATAAATAATATATTTACAGAATGATATCCTGCGTTAAGCTGGTGCATGATTCTGTACAAATCATCAGTGGCCACATGATGGTGCTCTTCCAACATCTTTTCACAGAAACAGTACTGACCAGTTTCCTCAGGAAATACAATCCAAAGACGGACTCCATGATCATCTATTCTAAGCGGGATCACAAGAAAATACACTTCATCTATAAGTGCAGTAATGACAGAAGTTGGCATGAAGAAAGTCTATGTGCAAAAAGCCATTGGAGATGGATGTGATTGCTCTATATGAAGTCACATTTCGGCAATATTCTTCAATAACAGCGCAGAGACAGAGAGAGAAAGAGAGGGAGAGAGAGAGAGAGAGAGAGAGAGAGAGAGAGAGAGAGAGAGAGAGAGAGAGAGTGTGTGTGTGTGTGAGGGAGAGAGAGAGTGAGGAGTGCAGTCGTGACAAGATTTATTTGAAAACAACAAAGTAAAATCATACAATGAAAATAAAATAATAATAATAAAAATTAAAAAGCAATCACATAAATCAAAACGCTTCGATTGCTCTGGTCCAACCACTGCCTGCCAACAGTGTGTGTTTTAAACAAATTGTCTGAGTGCCGAATATCTGCTCAAGGTCCATCTGCTGCCAACTCACAAACTCAGAAAGCCCACCTGATCCCAGAACCGAGATCAGGTTGGAGATGTTTGCGCTGTCCAGCTGCTCCGAGTCCGATTGTAAATCATCCTCCTCCTCCTCATCCTCACTCCTCATCCTCTTACACGGCACGGGCACAAAGTCCGGCAAATAAAACTCCGGGTCAACAATGTAATAACTTGTGTCCATCTTTCGCTTTCTGGTGTAGCACTGCGCGCCCGCCTGCGGCTGTTTTGGCTGCGCGCAACAGTCTGAGTGGAAGTATCCGTTCGTCACAGTTGTCACCACATGCGTGTCCAAGTCCAGGACGGTCTTTTGGTTGGCTTGTGCGTTCAGGATGGGTAACTCCCAGGAAGATTTGTCCGCGCAGCTCCAGCAGGCTTCTGAAACCATGAGCTCAGAGTCACTTGGAGAAGCCATTGCGCACGCAGAAGCGTCTTGGTGCGCCAGCTCCGAGGGCTGTGCGCTGGACTGGTGCGCTCCGCAGTGCCAAGTATCCGACTCCACGCCTGTAAAGTTGCAGTAGAAGTCATCAGCCAACTCCGTGAAGCTGCCGGTCAGCTCGATGTACTCTTGCCTCCTGTGGACCGCCGCCGCATCCTCGTACGGAGGTGTCCTCTGCGTCTGCAGTGAGTTTTTGCTCATGTAAAACTGCCTAGCGTTTCTGAGGACGTACGTTACCAGCAAGTTCTTGTGGAGCTTGATGCCGCCTCTCTGCGTCCTGGAGCTTTGGATTTTCCTTAAAGAAATGGAGATCAGGTTCTGTGCGTCAAATGCACACTCCATCCTCAACTGGGCGACCCTTTGTTTTGTTTTTTTTTTTTGTTTGTTTTTTTCCCCTGTTCCTCTCAGTGTCTCAAAACGCTCGTTCTCTAACAGGAGAAATATTTATCTCGTTGGTTGAGATACCTACTAGGCTCGCGTAGACTGTGTCCATAGCGCTCCATGTCTTCCCAGTAAGGGCATGGATTTTCAACTCTCATCTTTCCTTTGCCACGCCCTCACGTACACATTGTCCAATGGGAGGGAGGCGGTGCTTCTGTTATAACCAAATATCACTACTGGCCTCATTGAAAATGCACGGAGGAGCAGGCATGCTGCATTTCACTAAATGTGCACCGATCTCTGTAAATATTAATACCAAAAGGGGGGGGGGGGGAAACTGACTTTTTATGAGTAGAACAAAATGGAATAGAACTCACAAGAATCTTGTAAACCAATGGAAAAGAATTAATGACGGAATGTGTTTATACTAATGCAGAAAACGGGGAGAAAGCGTTAAATAAATACAATAACTTCTATTTATGGCATTTCTTTATTTGCAGAAATGAGCATTATAGTCCAGAAGCTTAGGAGTAGAAAACAACCAAATATTTTTCAACTCAGTCTTGGACAGGTCAGGTCCAAGGTTTAGTCTGATACATAGGTTATAGTTTCTCAACTAAAAACGTGTTAAAGTGACTAATTTCCATCATTTATTCTGTCAAAGAGTTGGCTGAAGCAATAGATCATTGGGGGTTTCAAAAGCAAACTGAAGGTGCAAAGTTTTGTTAGTGAGAGCATTTATTTTTTATTTAATTTCATCATAGGTTTTAATGAACTTTTTGTTTTTATTTTATTATTTAATTTGCTTTCATTTGCTTCTTCATTTTGGTTTTATTGGTTTGATGAATTAACTTCTCTTTCCAGTTGTTTAAAATTAACGTAGATTTCAGTTTATTTATTTATTGATGTACTTTGTTATTTATTTTTAATTCATATTTAATTTGTATTCATTTTTTTTTTCTTGTTAACAATCTCAATGGGATGTGAGAATATATGTTTGTTTGTTTTTTTGGGTTTTTTTTAGAATTCTCATCTCCACATTTAGTGTTTTCTCATCATTACCATTAACAAAGCAGTTTGATTGACTGATTGATTGATTCCAGAGAATATCGATTGATTGCAAAGAATAATGTCCGGCCAACGTGTGTTTGTGGGCCCCGTGTGGATTTGGCTCAGGCTGAGTGGGTAGTAAACGGGGAAAGTAACTGTTTACATGTAACTGTTTACAATTTCCAGCATATTTGAAATATAACAGTTCAAAACATGCAATATAAGCTTCACCTTATGCTCACAGTTGTCCTGCGTTACATCGAAGGAGTCACTGTGTAATCCATAGGCAATCTAAGGTTAATTTTTAATCCCATTTGCTACTTATACTGGCCCCATGAGTAAATGTCGGCTACGTCAGTTAGTAAACAAATAACATCTGGGTTTAAATTATATTTACGTGTGGTTTTAATTTTATTAAGAAAAAAAAATCACATTAAATAAATGACTTGTACTGAGAAGGTAAGGCAGATTAGAGGGTCCTGCAAAGGACAGTGAGGGGAGCTGAACAGGTTATTGTTCTGTGCCCGTCCTCCGTATAGAATCTGTTTCAAAGCAATCTGCAGGAGCATGACTCTGAGCATGTTCAGAAAATCCTCACACTCCCTCCATGCTGCCATTAGGCAAGATGTACAGCAACAAAAGAGCCACAAAATCCTCAAAGCCACCCAGCTTTGTGTTCCCGATCAAACTGTTAAATCACTAGCTTGCTGTTAGCAAATAAAAATTCACAGTATGGAATTTTCTATCTCATGCTGTTGTATGCTATTTTGAAATGACTTAACGTAGATAGCAATTAAATGCATCATTACATGCCACTGTATGAAGTATCGCTTGTCCGTGTTGACTTTATGATTCTTTATGGTTAATTATTTGGTTAGAATGTAAACGTTGAACATAGATAGCACTAGCTTATGCCAACTGCTTTGCAGGTTAAAAAAAAAAGGCTAATGTTAGCCAAAGCGAACAAATCCATTGTGTGGCGTGAGAAGTCATCGACGTAGCCCAATAAAATGAAAATTATTTTACAGCCTCATTTGCCATCGTAGCATTTCTTATTTCATCCTGTGGATACGGTTCAGTGCTCAAAATGGAGGCAAAAAAAAACAAAAAACTGGGCCACCATTTCTGACCCAGTTAAAACACAAAACTTTGACTCAAACAGCATCAAGTCAGAATTTGGGTTAAAATAATACCAGCTGCTTAATTATACGTTTCACAAACATCAGCATAGAAATAACTTGAAATATTTAACAATGTGGAGGGGGGAAAAAAAGACAGAAAACTGAATAGAAATGATGAAAATTGGGGACGATAGAAGAAGAGAGTGGACCAGAACGAGACCAGCACGACGCACCCTGCTGGAGAATCCACTCAAACAGTTCTAATTAGGTATTACGAAATACCTTTATTCATTTTTTTAAAAAAATAAGTAGCACAAATGGCTGTATTTTAATGCAGCACTAAAATCTTTGGCCGCATAAAAGCGCAGACCGCAAACATTTCTGTCTAAAATGTGGAGAGAACACAAACTCTGCTTCACTCTTTGAGCAGGAGGCTTTGCTGGTTCTCCTGTATATGCACCGACTCGTTGCATAATGTCTATAAGGCTGCGCCGGAGACTGCAATTTTCTCCACCGCCATCTGTTGGGGAAGCAGCATCAGAGACGGCGACTCAAAGAAAGTGAACAAACTGATGAAAGGAAAAGTCTGGCTTTGTGCTGCATGAGAACAGCTATGGACCTCACGGAGTTGACAGAGAAAGGGAAAAATGTTGCACAAGCTGTGCAGCATAATGGACAACACAGTGAGCGCACAATGCGCCGATGAAGCAGCAGATCTTCGGCAAGAAGTTTCTGCAGCACACATGCCAAAACAAAAAAAACAACAAAAAAAAACCAGAAGTACAGGAGGTCATTCCTTCGAGCAGTAATAACCTTTTTATAGTCAGTGTGCAGAGGAGGGAACTCCTTTGACATGCATGGTCTGCTTCGCTTTTTCCCCTCTTTTTTCTCTCTCTTTTTGGTTAATGAGGAACTGTATGTATTTAATTTCCTTTTGGGATTATCTAATTCTTCCTTGATTCAGTTTAATTTATATAGAACAAAACAGAACAGAGAAGAATAAGGAGCACTAGAATAGTCATGAAAAGGTAACAATACAATCACCTTTCACATCACCAGCACAGTGTTTTTTATTTTATTTTATTTTATTTTATTTTATTTTTTCAAGGGTGAATTTTGAAATAAAATAAAGTACATTTTATGTATTTAAAATTTTAGTACATGAAAACACAGCAAAAAAAATATTTCTCACAATAATGTGCTCTAGAATAAAATAAGATTTTAATCGGGTGAGTAAAATTCAACTGAAAACAATCACTGCTCTAGCACATCATTTGTGTCATTTAATGTTGAGCATCTCCACATACTGTGCCGAAAACTTATACAGTGCCTTGCGAGAAGATTCCTACCATTCATTTATCACATTGCACATTTAATAGGACAACGTGAAACCAACTCAAAGAAGCGCATGACTTCTTTGAGTTGGTTTACAGGAAACCAACACAAGGAAAAGGATAAATAGTTATAAATAGTGCAGTGTGAAATATATTTGCACCGGCCCACTCTTAATCGGATACCTCTAAATAAAATCAAGTGCAACCAACTCTCTTCAGAAGTCCGTATTAATTAATAAATACATTCCATCTGTGTAACTTCAATCCCAGCTGCTCTGAGACATTTGTTAGGGGATTATAGAAAACCAACTGCATCAGTAAGGCTGAGGACAACAACAAACAGGTCAGAAATAAAGGCCCAGGGAAGTTTAAAGCAGGGTCCTTACAGAGCTTTTTCCCTCCATTATCCAAAAGTAGAGTCTGACAAGATTGGAAACCTAACAAAAGGTAGACAGGGTGATAAATATGCAGGGAAAGATTCTCTAGTCAGATGAAACTCTGCATGCGAAACGTTAAGTGCGCAGGACAACTAGCGATACACACCACAGTGAACACACCATCCTCATGGAGAAACATGGCGGTAGCAGCATCATGCTGTGTGAATGCTGCACCTTCAGCAGGGACATGGAAGAAGCATTTTTCCCAGTTAGCACACAGACAATAAAAAAAAAGATTAGTTGGTAATATGAGGTGTAGTATCTTCCACAGGGACTTTCTAAAACGAGTCCTTGGGAAGCTGGAATCAA
The DNA here is from genome assembly GCF_001443285.1 of Poecilia latipinna. Lineage (NCBI taxonomy): Eukaryota > Metazoa > Chordata > Actinopteri > Cyprinodontiformes > Poeciliidae > Poecilia > Poecilia latipinna. The sequence continues at coordinate 12,247 of NW_015116234.1, forward strand.
ACTCACCACCCCTCGGTTGCCAAACAATCGTGCTTCCCTGCTTTACTCTGAAGCAAGTTTTCGTATATAGTCACAGAGATGGCAATGAAGAACGGCGAAGGACACAACACCAACACAACTCACAGTCTGTGTGTGGATACACACCGCCTGTTTAGCACAGAGTCACACCAGGTAGGAACAGTTTCTGCAAGGTGTGCCAGCAACAAAACCCTTAAAACAGTGGAAAAGTAGGATCTGTGCTGAGACTAACATGAGCAACAAAAAAAAGAAAAAAAAAATGACACAACAAGCGAGTTTCATAGAAACCATTTTAAATTATTCAACCTGATCAGACTTGACTAAAGCTTTTCCACAAGAGGAAATTTAAAAAAATGGTTAGATGGTGAAACGATACTGCATACAGTGGGCTGTACTCATGACTCTACTACACTACAGAACCAGTTTGTTCACTCCAGTTAACGTTCGACAACAATGTGTGCATGGACGTTTGTGCTCTATGTGATGGACTGTCAACGGGTTGGCAGCTAGCAGCTAGCATAGAAAATGGAGGGAATTACCATCCACTGTATAACCCAAACAGCCCTTTAGTTATCCAGGTTATGAATTATGCTTTTCAACATGCAATGTGATAACCTTAATGTTAGATGTAAGTCACCTCAACCAATTTCTTGTGTTGAAATCCTCTCCCATGTTTGGCCAAAACCAGTAGCCCAAGGCTGAATTCATCCGTATTCAACACAGACGCAATAAAAACCAGCCATTCTTTGTATTGTGATGAATAATTTAGAATTTGGCATTGCTCCTGCACTTGCCTCCCAAGAGTTTAGTCCCACCTCTGAAAGCTCTGACTCCTTAAATATGACCGTACCAGGCAGCACTTAGAAATTACGTTACGCTTTTAGGTTTAAACAATGTCTACCTGAAAAGGTATGGTACAGTATTTACCTTCCCTCTGTAAGCACCCTGCTATCAGCTGTAATTCCAACTCTTAATTCAGAAAGTAGAGTTGTACTTTCAGAATTACCAGCTGATGGGTGTAAAAAGTTGGAAGAACCAACGACCCATCGGACTGATTTTCTTGTCTTGCACAGAAGAAGAAGAAAAAAAAAACATATTGTTTGCAAACATCCATTAAATTATGTACTTTGAGAGACTGACAATAACACCATTAAAGACTATCTCTGATGACAGAAAACCTGTCACCACACTCAACTGAGTGGAAAAAAGCTCTTTATGGAGAGATTATCTGTCATCTGTGCCCCACATCTGCTTGTGTGTACACGCACACACACACATATGGCTGACATCACACCCAACACCTGGATAGGACTTTGATTTCCTGCCAAATAGGTGGTACAGGGGGGACAGCCACTATTATAGTTATCATGCTCTGATAATGCTGTTAATTGGAGTCAGACATGCATAGTCTCATGGGAATTAAGTCTAAATGGCAGACAACAGATTGATGCCGAGTCTTAAGTGGTATTGCAGGAACAAATGCGGCGCAAACTTGTCAGTCTGGGTTTTCTTCCGGACATAGCCTGGCTTTGTAATAATACATGCTGCAGGTGAATGCTACATGCACTTGCTGGCCACTTTATTAGGTACACCTGTTCAATTCGCTTTAACGTTATAAGAAAGTTAGCCAATTGCATGGCAGGAACTCACAGTTGATCTCAAGAGTTTATGTTCTTCGAGGATGAGCAGGGATAAGTTTGGAAATAAGTCTTTTGTGTGAAATTTGTTCTAAACAGATTAACTGAAAAAAACAAGTCTGCTTAGTGAAAAGGTTGCAGTGACCTGCATGAATGTTTTCACCCCTGAACTAATCATTTGTTAACTCAGTTTGATTTAATCTCTGCATTCTGACGTCTTGATTTAACACTTACCGACTCCACAAAGTCTGATGGACCAGAAAAAAATGTATCTGTTCTTTAAGATTTTACTTACCTTTAGGATTTCCTCATTTGCATGAAGGTTATGTGGTTACTCAGGATAACAAAGATCAAAAAAGGATTCTCACTGCGCAATGTGTATCAGTCAGGTAAATGGTACAGCTGGAGAAATGAGCGACTAACCATGAGGAAAACTGGAAATTTTTCCGGAATTGCTGAAAACATGAGGCAGAAAATGGTCAGAAAGGCTGCAAAGTGGTGAACGGTAACACCAAGGGAGCTTTGTGGATCTTTGGTCTCTATGTAGCAAACTGTTGTATACTTCATTATGTCTGGACAAGGACAAAACTTTTTCTTCCAATGAGAACATTGAGGCCTGGATGAAATTTTTCAAAAAACTTAAAAAGTTTCTATATCTTGTAGGTTTCAAAATCCGGTTGCAATAGCTTTAAAACACAGCGTTTCACCAAATGCAAACCCACAACCGCTGGAAAACACGGCTTTCTTCTGATGGGACCGGAGTTTTTGTCAAGCAAAGATTTCCAATAATATGTCAATTTTGACCCAAAGCCTTCTAGTTTCTATTTAAAACTTGAAGGTGAAGAATAATTTATTTTTGCAGCATCACAGAGAGCCCAAGCACGCATACATGCTTCCATGATTTATCTCAGATCCAGCTTTATAAAGGGGTGTGTTTACTTTTGAGAGCTGCTGTGTCTTTATATGCCTCGTCTTTATTTATTTAGAAGTTTTAGTAGCTTCTTCAGATTAAACTGTCACATTAAATAGAACATGCAAACCCCATGCCGGGATTCAAACCTGGCCAAAATTAGAAGAACTTCATTTATTTTAAAGACGATAAAAACAGCAGCTGCGGGCCACAGTTTATTACCAAAACGGACACATTCACATGAAAATGTAGCATCAGTTTGCAAAAAAAAAAAAAATTAAAGAAAGGTATCATTAAGGATATTGAAATATTTTAGTTAGCATCTTAGTTTCACAAATCTTTGTTTGCTTTTATTTATTTATTTTTTTTTGTTTTGTTTTTAACACCAACAGTCATACAGACAAGAATCAGGTGGATGAGGAATCGAAGGGCTTTAAATAAACTGAAACAAAAGCTTCTTTCTCAAAATGACTCAAGAAACGAAAAGACAGCAGTTTACACTAAAACGTTGCAGGGAGGGAAAGACAATACAAGAATCTGACAAAGGGCGGCAGAAAAATGTGCGAATAAAAACACTGTGGGAGATGAAGACTAACACGGGGTAAGTGTGAGGATTATGAAACCAGGTGTGAGAAGAGCCGAAAGAAAGAGAAAGAATAAAAGCCAATGACCGTCACATTTAATGAATGGTTTTATTTGTTTTCGTCTGAATTGTGGAGCATTTGTTCATGTATTTTGTCACTTATACGGTATAGTCTTTAGGACTGTTATATTCCAGGATATCTACTATGCTTCACTAAACTGGAACAAACTCCCAGAAAACTGCAAAACAGTCGAAACACAGAGTTTCTTTCAATCAAGGCTAACACCCCACCTGTTTAGAGTTGCCTTTGATTCATAATAACTGGAACATTAATCAATATATCTGATACATATTTGCTTAATGATTTTGATGATTTGACAAAATGCAAATCAAAGCATTTTGATTTGCCTTGTTGTTGAAAAGTGCTATACAAAAAAACTTGGCTAACATGTCTAACTGCAAGCAAATGGGTGATTTTTTAAAATGTATTTATTAAACATGCCTCTACACAGGACCCATACACAGTGCTTTGCAAAAGTATTTACATCCTTGCATTTTTTTTCCTCATACTCCCTCATTACAGCCACAAACTTCCATAGAAGATTTTCTAGAAACTTAATGTCCCAATTCGCACACAGAAATCCATCCCGTCCCACAAAGAGATCACCAAAGTCAATTGTCTACAATAGAACCACTTATCCGAGTGTGCTTGTTTAAATGTTCAAGAAAATGGAGACAGTAGTTCATTTAGTAGCTTCATCTAGAAGAGAAACACAGCTAAACAGATTAACTCAGTTTTAAAGGGCACAGGATGAAAAGCAGCACACTCGATTAGTTGCAGTGATCGCTCCTACAATGCATGAATATGCTTTGATCCAACGCATTCAATCTGTCCCCTGCATGACTTGTGGCAAACTTCAAAGAAGACTTCTTGTGGTTTTCTTTTAAAAGCCACTGTTTTCTTTTTTCTTTAAAAAAAAAAAAAAAAGCCAGGTTTGTGGGATCCACCACTAATAGTCATCCCCTTAAGTGGGATTCTTCCACTAAGTTGTGGATCTTTGAGGCTCCTGCAGAGCTTGACTGTTCCTCCTCCACTTGCTTTGCCATGCATGCGATCCCACAGATACCAACAGATCCCTTCATATGTGCGTTGAAGTAATTATTTCATATTATTCAAATCATTCCCTGGCAGACTTTGCAGTTGTTCTTGTGTAGCCCAGAAATAACATAGTTGGGCCGTTTGTAGCTCACATGTCCCGTCCAAGTTCAGACTAAATAGTACATTAGTCAGTTTGATCAGCCCCAACCACAGTTACGTATCAATAAACATCAGCAGACATTTAGACGTGTTTTCACCTGTCATCCGTCAATCACCCATTTATTTGCTGCTTAGACAAATACCACTTGCTTTTTTTTATGTCTTTTTAAGGCATTTCTAACAACAAAGTTGTTTAATTTATAGTTCTGGTACATGTTGGTATAAGTTTTATAAGTTCAAATAAAAGTTTAAGGACTGATTCGGTGTTCCCAGATGTTTTTCAGAAAGTTTGATCAATCCCACATTTTTGAGGCTAATGAATGATTGCTACCTTGTGGTGAAAGCATAACTGGAGACTTCCCTTTGTTGACTGAGAGAACGTGTTCTTCTTTTGGCTGGATGTTTTAAGAGATTTTTCTGTAAACCATGATAAAGATTCTTCATCCACTCACCAGTATTTTTTGTTCTGCAAACCTCCAGGGCTTTCATGTAAGGACCTTGTGAGTTGTTTCCTTTTGTTCCCCCTTTAACTAATCTACCTCATGATGCGACCGTTAAGCAAGCTTGAAAGCATGCAGTGTGCTTTTTTAAATAGTTTATGGTTCTCAACAACAACTTCCAAAAATGACTGACAAACTTGTCAAGAACTTCAGATGTTTAAATCCTGTTTAATTGACGTGGAAAATGTGAAACGACGGCGCACTTCCGTAGAAGTTTATATTCAATTATCCAATTGCATTTTCAGGTAGCCTAGTAAAAACCATGTGCTTGTTCTAATGCTTTGCTTTGAACAAATGGTCTAGACCTTCAGTTACCGGGACATAATTGTTTGCCGGACTTGTGCAGTCTGTTGAAGTTTTAAATTGTGAGAAGTGATTTTATCCAATTGGTAACTTTTGACTGTGATGTATGTAACGCGCAAGCTGATTGGTGAAGGAAACTACGCTATGAAGCTTACCAGAAATTGTATGTGCTGTAAACAACCCCCTCTGTCCCTCTGGGAATAATGAGGTGCCAAACCAAATGAGATAACTATGTGACAGTGAGACTATAGGCTTTGTGAGATGAGACTGAGCGTGTTTCCGCACCTTATAGTCCGGTAGACTCGTTTTGATTGGGGACCTAAATGGCTGCTGTTATTACATTTTTAATTGGTGAAGTTCACATTCGCACTGGACTGTGTCAAACGATTCAATCCCTTTAAAAACATACTCAGCAATGCTTGTAGTTTTAAGTTGTATTCAGTGTCACATGCAGGTAAGTTATTCCCCAATTGATTTTTCTAAAAGTGTAGGAATGTCATGACAGTTTATGAATAACATTTAAGAGAAAAACACAACATAGCTTCTTGACCATTCATCCAAAAGGGTCGGTTTTGCTCACAGGCTGTGTATCTTTGCAGGGACTCTGTGAAAGGAATTGTATTTATCCCCTCTGCAGTCGTGTGTCATTGCAAAACTGTCTTATTTCTTCTAAAATGTTGATTTGGAACCTGTGTGTCTCACAGGACTTTTGCATTTTGAATAATACAGCAACGTTTATTGCACAACAATCCGATTTTACAACATCTATCCAACGCCGTGAAACGTATTTGCTCCTTTTGCAGATTTTTTTCTGATTTTTTTTCCCCATTCCTAAATATTTCAAATCATCAAAGGAATTTCAAAGTCAAGGTTTACACGAGAAAATAGAAAATGCACGTTTCAAAAAAAGTTAACCTTAACAACCTGGTGTGTCGAAGTATTTGCTCTCTAATCTTAGCAACTGGTTTTGACATCCTCAGTGAAAACAGCTCCCTTTAAATATTTGGAATAACTGCCAGTGAATACTGGTTAGAATGCCATTGTGCATTAGTTTGATTGTAATATAAACTTTGACTAGGCCTTTCTAAAGTCTTTGTTTTTTTATGTTTTAGGGAAGTTTGTCATTAAGAGGTGTACTTGCTTCTTTGCTTTGGATAATTATTCATCGGCATAACCCAAGTCTGTTTGATCACTGCCAGTCATCTAGGTGTGGAAGCAGCAGACCATTAATCTACCTCCACCATGTTTTACTGTCATAATTGGGCATTATGTGCTTTTGTTTTGTCTTTGGAAAAAAAAAATCATTGGGAAACATCAAGATGTTTTTGCCCAATGAGGAATGAGTGTTTACAGTCTTTTTGGTCTGAAGTGCTCTTCACCCTGGACATTTTTGCCCAGACTCCGTCTTATTGTTGAGTTACAAACACCTATCAGAAGTGAGGCAGGTGAAGCCTGCTTTCTAACCCCTTCCAGGCATGTTTGGGATCATTATCCTAATGGAACGCCTCATTGTGACTCCAAATGCCAACCATGTGACCCAGACTGTTGCCGTCAGATGAAAGCCAAAAGGTTAAAACCTCTGAGAACAACCCAGAAAGCACAAAGGCCCGAGCCTGTCATGAGCAGAAACTTGCTGGAACACGAGTGCCGTGTTTTATATTAGTGAATATTAGTGATGGTATATGTCAATATTTGAGCCTGCAGGTTGGATGTTACATATATAAGTCAATTATTTGTTTTCTTAAGTACACACTTGATTCTTGTTTTGAAAATAATTTGTAGTTGTTTGTGTTGTGGTCATTCCCCATCGGTTTAAATGCATCACTAAATGTCCATGATTAATATCAAAGTTTTCGCTATCACATTAATTTTCAGAGAACTGTTCGCTTTTCTGCCTTGGTTGCTGCTATAGGTTTGTAAGGTGTGGAGATAAAATTAGAGTTAGAACTAGCAAAAATATCCCTAAAATATCCTAAACATGTTGGTCTTTCTAAAAAAAAACAAAAACAAATGAAATACATTGCAGTAAGTGGTAGAAAAGCAAAATAAAAAAAAAGATAAAGTAGAATGAATACTTTCAAAGAAGTATTTGAAAAATACTTAGTTGTATTTGCTAATGAAAACATAGTATGGGAGGTTGTACGGCTGTGTCCATACAACAGTTACAATGATTTGATTTTAGGTTTAAATGGACGTAATCCTCTGCAGTGTGTAGAATGATTTGTCCTACTCAAACCTTTTCATATTTTCATGTTACAAGTACAAATTAGATTTTTTTTTTTATTGCAATTCAGTTTTACAGACCAACTAAAATGTATGGAAGGAAAAAGATGAAGGGCTATCAACATCCTTTACAGATAAGTATTGACGTGGTGTGACATACAATCTTTTTGTTGTTGTTGTTAATTTGCAGAAGCACCTTTTTCACCACCGTCGTCACGCTGAAAGGTAAAACCTCCCTGCCGGCCGAGTCTTTTCCAGGATTATTTTTCTATGATTGTACTCCATCTCACACATCAGCTGCTACCAGCTTCCCTGCATCCCCACAGCATGACGCTGCCTGTATCTTCTGTGGGGACGGTGTGTTCAAGTACGCATTGCTTTTCACATGGAGATGAAAAAAAGAAGTCCGTTTTGGTCTTCAATAACCAGAGGACGTTCACTGACATGTCTGCTAGCCCCCAGTTTACTACCATGTGTTCATCCGTAACTTTCTTATTGCCACTTTTCCATTAAGGCCAGATTCAAGGTGTAAAAAACTCATCTAAAATCTTAGGATGTTGGTTTTATAATCTAACCTTGTTGGGTTACTAAACTTACCCCAAACTTGATCGCTGACATTTCTTTATCCTCATGATGATCTTTGTTCACAAATGCTAAGACCTTTACAGCACACCTGGGATGATAGTGAGAATAAATTAAAAATGAATGGGTGTCATGGATTAAATTGTGTGACTTCCGAAGGCCGTTGGTTGGATCAGATTTTATATAAGGGGCACCACACTTAAAAAAAAAAAAAAAATCTCAGATCATTTATTGTTTTCCTTTCACTTCCAAACTATCTGTCCTGATGAAATCTCAATACTACATTTTCAAGCAGTAAAACAGAAGATGAAAAAAAGTTTAAGAAATACTTCTACAAGGAAGTTTTATGTTAGTATTACACTTAGTCTGTGTTTTTTTCCCTGTTCAAGTTTAAAAATGAAGGAAGCACATGTGCATTCTGTCCAATTCTTTGTTTCAAAGTGACCCTAAGTTTAGCCCTGCTCAGGGTCAAGCTGGCTTTTTGCACTTAGCAGATAAATAATGAAAATAAACTTTAAAAATATTTTATTATTCAAGATTTGAATCCCACGTATAGGCCAGATTTGAAATATGACAAAGGGAGGGACTATCATGAAGTTTTTAAGCATTTTTTTTTTATATCCATGTGGAATGAGGCTTTCAAGTACTTAAAGATTTAAAAGGACAGAGTGACGCTTTCCTCTAAAATAATCTCGTCTAGCTTCAGAAGACGGTTCAACTAACCTCAGATGTGAGTTTAGTCATGTCACAGAAAGAAGAAGAAAAAAAAATCCAACTGCTTAATACGATATTTTACTCTATTGGCTCGACTTTTTGACACGCAGCCACATTTTGAAAAACCAAGGAGGGAACAAACAGAAAATAGAGACAATTCCTTTAGTGCAAGAAACCGAGGCTGAGATGTATTAATTTCCAGTAAGACTTAGTCAACGTGACGAAACAACAAAGAATGACTTTTAAACAAAGAGAATCCAGCTTTCCCTCAGTGCGTCCTCTGAAAGCCTCGGCTGAGATATGCTGCTATGTGGAAGATGCACACAATTACTTCAGAGGCGGGGTGCTTTATTTACATATGCAATATGCATAAGCAAGGTTACTGTGAGGGTGAAATAACCGAGAGATAGAAGGAGAGAAAGGAGGAGGGGTTTGGGACGGGTGTGTGTGTTTGTGTGTGTGGCTGTGATGGAGAAGTGTGCGTGGGGTAAGAGGGAGGCAGAAAATTGGTGTTATCAATATTTAACCAACCCTTCCAGCATATTTATGGCAGACAATAGAGCAGACATGCAACTGTCTCATGTGAGTGGAAGTGTATTTATTACGCACTGAAACAGAGCCTGTAAATAGGATGTTCATTGATACATCACGGTCACGGCGGCAAGGAATTAATGACGAGTGTAATCCTCGGAGCACAACTTCCAAAAGTTGATTTTGACCCCGCGTGTATTTAATAAGCACGCAGTCGTTGAGCCCATCGCCGATATTCATTAGCGGAGCTCTACATGTGGTGAGCAGCTGTATGTAATTCAATCACTTTCAGGAAAAAAAAAAAATGTAAAAAGCAAGGAAAAGAGGGAGAAGAAATACAATGTCTGGAGCTTTTCTGTTTTTTTTTCTTCTTCTTTTTCTTTTCACAGACCCATGGCCTCTCAGAAAATGTTTCCATGTGTTGTGTCTGAGCGCGCAGAGAGCAAAGAGGGAAAACATTCTCTCCTCCAAACCACATGCAACAGATTCTTTCTGAAGCCAAATAAATCAACTCTGTGCTTTTAGATCATGTGACACTTTTTGTGCTTTGTGTTATTCCCAACATATCCTGTTTCACCGCCCCCCCCCACCCCCCCGACACTCCCCTCCTACCACCACCACCACCTCAACCAATTCCACCCCTTCCTCCCTCCAGCCCCCTGCAAACGCAGAAACACTCAGAGTTTCCACATCCTGTGCGTAAGATCACCTGTACAGACAGAATAGCGTGCTTCGGTGTGACATGCTCGGGCAGGAAAACAGGAAAGGGAGTTCAAGGGTGTCCAACATGAAATACTCGCGGCGCTCGCTCAGTTAGGGGAAACCCAGAGCGCATGGCCCCGCTCCAGTTCCTGACAGCAGAGCGAAGTCTCGCCGGTGCCCTTTCTTTGCTTTAGTACTGCCATCATGTGCTCTAATTTTGCCTGTGCAAAAAAAGGTTGTGGGAGGGCAGCAGGGACACTACGAACTGCACGTTTCAGCCTTTTAACGGGATACTGCAGCCTTAGTGTTCTTTATCTCTTCCTATGTGACATTTTGCGAAAAGTAAATTACATGCAGTTGAAGCCAGAGGTTCACACTCGCTGTAAAATAAATAAATAAATAAATACTTTGCTCTCGCTTTGTGACGTTAAGCAAAACAGTTCCTGTTTTATGCCAGGAAAAATAGAATTTATCCTAAATTCTAAAGAAATTTCTTGAAGTTTTCATACACTGAGGTTACTGTGTTTTTGAACAATTTGGTAAACTCAGATTAGGGTGGCTTTGTAAGTTTGTGATTGGTTAGTTACAAAAGTTTTGTTAAATAGAGCCACACCTACAGATTGAATGCTAAAAGATTCTGCCTCCATGTGACACATTAAGAGATGATCAAAAGCGACCGTTTATCAAATGCCTAAATGTGCCTCGTTCCTCTGTTCAAACATTTCATAGAAACGGCATGAATGTCCAACATGATTTAAGTGTCAATTGAACCAGTTTGTCTTGGAAAGCACCTCGAGATGACATTTGTTGTGAATTGGTAGAATGTAAATAAAATTGAATCACACTAAACATGAATCGCCTCTAACATAAATCATCCGTACTCCTTATATTTGTTTTCCAGTATTTTTCCGAACCACCAATTACGTTGGTTTTTATTGGAAAGTACGTCATCAATACGCTTTCTGCTTCAAATTCATCATTGTTAATTTGAAGCAGATTTCTTTGGACCTGTGTCCAAAGAAATCTGAAAAGGTTTGTGTGCTTTTGTATTCGGTTTCCCTTAGTCAGTAATTTGCAGAACCACCTTTCACTGCAAGTCATCTGGGTGTACAGTGCATCCGGAAAGTATTCAAAGTGCTTCACTTTTTCCACATTTTGCTATGTTACAACCTTGTTCCAAATTGTACTAAATTAACCTATATCCTCAAGATTCTGCACACAAATACCCCATTGAGAAAATGTGGGCCTTCTTTTTTGAGTTTTTTCTTTTTTTGTTTTACAAATTTATTTGCAAAAATAAATCTGAAATGATCTACAGAGGAAAATTTGTCTTTTCTTAACTGTCATTTTTAAATCACTTCTTGAAACTCATCTCTCGGCATTGGTCTTTGACAACATGTGCAATGCTGAATCTAGTTTATTGCTTTATCTGTTTTTATAGTGTGGTTTCACTTACCCCTAAGACACAAAGAAACCTATTTTCTTGTGTTAAAGTTCCTTATTTTTACATTTTCAGAGGTGGAATGGAAATCTGATTTTCACCTGAATCTAGGTCCAGATTGGAAAGTTCCAGCCAACATAAAAATGCTTCAAACTAAGATGTTCCATTGTAGCTTTGTCTGTTTGTTTAGTGTTGCCGTTTTACTAATAAGGGAACCTCTGCCTCGGTCTCTACTCTTTCACAGCCTCCATTATTTCTTTCAGCACTGTCCTCACATAATGATGCTTTTACCAATATTTCTCCATCGGGATTCAGGATCACCTGTCAGTCTTCACAGAGATCCAGACATGCCGTAGCAACATATTTAAATTCTGGTTTGAAAGAGTCTTCTGAAAAGGGGCTTGTAGTTTGTGTTGTAGTTTCTAGTAGCTACTTCTAATTTAATTTGACTAACTGAATAAAAAATACAATAATAGTGATTGATTTTTATGTTGTCTCAGCACCATATGATGTCAGAATTGCACGATGTTGTTTACACTTGTCCACCAGTGACCTTGGACTGGCTGTTACATTTTTTTCTGTTGCTAAAAGGAAGCAGCAAAAAGAAAAAGGTGTGTTGTACTTTGGGAAGAAGCTCTCGAGTTCCAAATCTCAATTCAAAGCAGTAACACAATTCTTTGCCCTGAAAGCGTTTCATCTGCTGCTGCTTCCCTGAAATGGTTCTAAGAAGGAAAGTTTTTTTTGTTTGTTTCTTTTCATTTTTTTCTTTTTTAGATATGGTTCAGTGGAGAGGTTAAAGGTCATTGATCTTACCTTCACCACCTCGGTTTGGATAAGAGGTGAATGGTTAGTTCAAGTGGAATAAAAAAAGAATAACAAATTTAAAAAATCTTCAAAAAGAAAATCTGTAACAGCTGGCTTCTATTTTATACACTATTGACCCACGAAACATATTGAAAAGCTGTCTAATGGAAAAGTAAGGCAGTCTGTAAACTGCTGTGATGTGTTTTTTTACTTTGTAACACAGTTTCTAGAGTTTCTCAGTCCATGTGAATGGGATGCCATTGCTCTGGAGAACTATAGACCTTACTATAATTAAATACAGACTTCTAATACATGGATAATATTGACCAGTTCGGTCCAAACAAGTAGCATCTCAAAAGATAGAGAAGAACAAGCACTAACTTTGTTTGCAGGAGCCCTGTGACTGTAGTAAACTAGTAGCTTTGGTAAATAAGAGCAATAAAGCAGAGTCTGAAAGCACATGGATTTTTTTTTTTTTTTTTTTTTTTCAGGCTTATCCACAATTGAATATTGGCATAGGTTGGTAGCGGAATGATAACCTGTAGTTATCGATTTTACAGTGTCATGGTACAAGTCCAAAAAATAACAAAAATGTACAACCTGATCCGATAAAAAATAATAATAATAATTACAAAAGAAGTTGTCAAATGGTGATTTTATTTATTGGTGAAAAAGAAAATCATATCTACCAACCTTAAAATACTAGTAGCTAGCTCTACTTCTAAAACACATTTTCTGTTTTCCTTTCAGTAGCCACTCCCAGTCCGGAAAACTGCCTGACCTGTAGAATCAGGAAATTCCTTAAGTCAAAATTGTCTGGCAAAACGAAGAAGGCTGAAGGGTGTTAAAAAGGAACGCAGTAGGAACTGATCTAGAGGAGTTTGAAAACACATAAGAAACGATGCCAGTGACATACATCATTCTTGAAAGGGTTACAAAACCCATTTCTAAGAATTTGGGGCTCCAGTGATCCACAGTGAGAGCCATTACCCACAAATGGAGAAAACATGGAACAGTGGTGAACTCTCCCAGGAGTGGCTAATCTACCAAAAGTAGGAACAGCGACAACTTATACAACAGAGCACGGGAGAATCCAAAGCAACATCTAACGTTCCGCACATTTCACCTGCCTACGGTCACTGTTTTTCATGATTCAACAATCAGAAAGAGGATGGGCAAACACTGGAGCCATGGGATAAATACCAAACCAAAACTACTGCTGACAAAAACCAATACAAAGGCCTCTCACACGTTTTCTAAAAACATCTTGATGATCCGCGATACTTTTCGGAAAAGTTAAAGGCGTTCATCCTGTTACGTCTGGGATCGAAGCAACACACCTATCCAGAAAATAACATAATATCAATAGCTAAACATGGTGGTGGTAGAGTGATGGCGTGGGACTGCTTTGTTTTGACCTGAGCGTCTGGCAGTAAGTGATGAAACCATGGATTACAAGCAAGTTGACTTCTGAACAGCTTAAAAATCTAAATGAAGGTTTAGGGGTAGCCTAGTCAAAGTCAAGTCTTAAACTAGATCAATATAATGTGTTGACTTTAAACAGGACGCTCATGTTTCAGAAAAACTCCAGCTGTGATGAACTTTAAACCATTCTCCAAAAGAAATGGGCTAAAATTCCACCACAGCCACATTTAATACCCATTGCAAGTTATCACAAATGCTTGGTGGGATAAATATTTTTTAGGGGGTAATTATTTTTTCATATAGAGTGACTTTGATGTGAAATGAAATAGCTATTTACCTGGTTGATCATTCTTTGCTATTATCATTAGCTTTAATGTTTGCTCGATGATCTCCAAAAAATTACTTTAATGGAAAAGCAAAAACAGGAGAAATCATAAAAGGGGCTAATATTTTTTCTTATCCACTATTTTTCCCAATAGTTTTTGAGCTAGTATATAAATAAATAATGCAAGAAATATCTTTAGAGTTTTAGTTGTATTCATTTCTGCTTTAAATTTTGGCTTATTTCAACTGTTTTCCATGTCGTAAGGAAAACTATTCCTACCCATAGTTCCCGTCACTACAGCTATCTCACACAAACTGACAACATCAGTCTCTTTGTACTAAGAGGACTATTATGATACGTAAATATGAAACTACAGCCAGCAGCCAATGATTAGCCAAGCTTAGGATAAAAAGCTGGAAACAATGTGAAAAAAGCTTAGGATAAAAAGCTGGAAACAATGTGAAAAAGCCCAATAGGGTATTTAGAGAGTTAAGAAAATGTTTCCATCAGGCCCTATGAAGGTCACTAAGCATTCTACGTTCCCAACAAAGCATAAAAACCAAATAGTACCCTAAAAGTTTTAGGAAGTCCTGTAAATTGTTCTAATACACTCTAACATATTTTTTTGTGATAATTACTTGTATTTTTGCATGTTCTACTGCAACCTTGTAGCTCACACCATAATTGACATGGCAGCCTGATCAATCAGCGCTGTTCTCCATACGTGGGGTAACACAATGTTCCTCTGTGCTTCTGACAGTCATCCCGAACCCATTTACTGTCAAATGGGTTCTGCTCTCTTTGCCGGAGCTCAGATGCAGATTTATGCCAGAGCGATGCCGCTTCTTGCATATTAGATGAAAGCCTTGTTTGCATATACCCGCTCCCTCATCTCCCCACCACAACCGCCTCCCTCCCTCCCTCCCCTCATCCCCCTTCTTTCTCTCTCTTCCTTTTTTCTGAGGCGTCACTTTAATATGTATGCAAATGGGCTGAGCTCCACGGGCAGATATGTGTGGAACCCTGTCCTGCAGTCAGGAGGTGTAGGAGAGATTGTGTTTGTATTTATGAGGCATGGGCCCTGCCGCTCTTGGGAGAGAGAACGCTCCGAGTGGTGTGGTGGAGGCTCTGCAGTGCAGGCAGAATGCAGATATGCCAATGAGCAGAGGTCATGGCTGTCACTAATGATAGGAGGAGACAATTAGAGTTAACCAGAGCTGTAATGTAAACTCCTCTTAAACCCAGCAACAAACAGACAAACACCTAGAAGCTATCGTATTCCTGGTGTGGTGTGGAGAGAACGATCTGCCTCTTCTGGAATGTTCAGCACACTGCTGCAGCAGCAGCAGCCCTGCCTACACCAGGATGGGGAGTAATGGGTGACTGGTGTGTGTGGAAGACCAATCTATTGATCCTGCGCATCCCTCAAAGGGACGAGGATCACTGTCGGGAGCCGAGATAGGGAAGACAAGGTCAGGTCACCTATGAGAGATGCACCCCAAACCTATTTCATCAGCGCAGACCCTCCCAGACAGGCCTCAAAAGCAAGCGATCAATAACGCCTCAGTAACAATGGAAACAGAAATAACGCGCAAAGTAGGTATAGATGTCCGCCTAGGTTCGAGTGGAAGGAAGTCCCATTTACGGAAAGTTTTAAGAGAAAAACTCAAAAGAAAATAAGAATGAGCACAATGGTTTTATGTTCAAAATAATAATATCATGGCTTGATGCCAATCAATGATGTGCCATCACAAAACACGCACACATACACACAACTGTGCGCAAATAGCGTGCCTGTTTCCTCTCTCTTTCCCACTCTCTCTCCAGTACACTCTTCTCCACGCAGACACACACACACTCTCTCTCTCACACACACACACACACACACACCCTTCCTCCATCATGAATAAACCATACTGTGTCTGTGAGTCATATACCACCCCCACATCCCTCTCTAACCCACTCCCCCATTCGCTGCTGCTGCTGCTGCAAGAGTAAGAAAAAACACTAATTAACGTGATGGCTAGCTCCAGCTCCTGTCAGCAGCTTGTGGGGGCCCTTCTCATCCAGCCAGGCTCTGCTGGTCTCTGGTTTTAGCAGCTCTTTCGCTCTCTCTCTCTCTCTCTTTCTCTCTCTCTCTCTGTCTCTCTCTCTCTCTCTTTTTTGCTCTCTCTCTCTCTCTCCCTCTCCCCAGTCGCCATCTCGGGAGAACCGGGGCCCCCTTATTCATATGCAGCCCCAGTCACAGGCACCTGGAAGCAGCCGGCACCACCTCCACCAGCAGCACCACAGACCCCCACCCCAATAACGTGTCTATCACCAGTACCCCCACCTTAGTCAAGCCCACCTTCTGTCAATTTAGAACCCCCTTCTCCCCCCATACACTCCCAACAACCCCTTTCCTCACTCAGTTTATGGTCAAAGAAACTAACACATCCACCCATTAGCTGCAAAACGCATACAGATCCTTTACTTATTTTTTGTCTTTTTAAAAACAAACCAGAATACAAACTCTAGCTGAGGAGAGGTGGGAGCAGCAGACTTCATCTAGGAGATGACACAACCCAACTGATGGGTTGAATCACCCAACGGTGGAGAGAGCAAGAGAGAAAGAGACAGGAAGGGCTGCGTGCCTTGGTTAGACTGGCTCGGTAACCATGACAACGCAGCCGGGAGAGCGAGAAACAGGAACATACAGAATCTGTTTCTGCTGAGACTTGCACATGTGGCACAGTGCTGCTTTGCCTCCAAGAAGAAATGAAGGGGAGGTGTGTGTGCGTGTGTGTGTGTACTTGTATTTGTTCTTCTTATTCCTCCTTCTCTAGGACATTTTGGGGTATAATAAGCTGCCTTCTTAAGAACGATAGGCCTTCTGGGGACCAAGCCCGGTGCTAATGCGGTGGAATATAATTTTCAGGTTAAGGATTAAAGCTAGGGCTAAAGTGTGAATTAACCTTAGACTGAGATTAGGTGTGTAATGTTAATAATTCCGGTTAAAGGAACAAAAGCCAATGTAATGTAACAAGGATGTCCAAACTTAAGAGCCGGTGAAACTTGTTAATTGTTCCTCTGACGACCTACAGACTTTAAGCTGATCAAAGCCCAGTCCTAATGTGATGGGCTACTCTCTTTAGGGTGATTAGCATTAAGGTGTGAATAAAGTTTAGCTTACGGTAAGGCTTATGTGTGTACTATTACAGGGTTACAGATAAATGAGGTTACACAGTCAATATGATGTCCTAACAAGCATGCATGTGAGTGCGTGTATGTGTGTGTGTAGCCTTGTAGTTCATACAGTGAAAGGACCATTTTTCCAACAAATAATAGGTTGTGAGGACTGGCTGCTCTTTACAGGGTCCAGAGCCCGGGCCCCATCAGAAGAGGGACTGCTTTTGGGCTATAGTTAGATTTGGGACTAAGGTGTGAGCTTGGTTAGAGTTAGGGTTAGTAATGCACTTTAATATGGTTAAGTTCATAAGGGTCAGGCTATAAAAAATTAATGAAAAACAAATGGAAGTCAATGTAAAAGTGTGCATGTGTGTGTGTGTGAGGACCATTCAAGGGGCATTTTCCACTAAAAATGGAGGTCATTTGTGAAAAGTGGGGACATTTTTCTGGTCCTTGCCTTTTTTGTTTCAGTTGGATTGCACTCTAGTAGTTAGATGTGGTGTGAATTAAGTTTTGGTTAAGGTTAGGGTTAGGCATCTATTAACAGCAAAGGGCTATAGGGAAAATGTCTGGGTAAGGCGTTAATGCCTCAACTAGAATGATCAGAAGTCAATACAAAGTCCTGTGACCGACAGAAGTACAAGGATGTGTGTGTTGGTGTGTATGAGCGTTTTAATGAAGCATACATGCTAGATCTCGCTCAAAGCTAGCCTGACTTAGTCACAGAGTGACTCACACTACAAAAGATAGCAAGACATGGTAAAAACAAAGCAACGAGTGCTGCTCTGAGTGGAAGACTTTGTTTGAATACTTGGAGTCAATCTGGACTAAAATATTCAGACATAAAGATAAAACTCAGAACACTGAGGCAAAGCAGGGCAACATTTTTTTTTTCCCGTAAACTCGTTTTTTTGGGGGGGTTTTTTTGCCTATTTTTCCTTCCCTGTGCCTCTCTCCACCGCTCCCCTTCTGCCTGCCTTTTCTTTTTTGCTCCCGCTCCCTCTTTCTACAGGCTCAGACTCACTCCCCCCTCCCTTCCCCTTTCCTCAAGGGAATAAAGGTCGTAACGCAAATGATTACTCAAACCGGGGTTGCCATGGAGACGGCATCACGTGACCAGGGAAGGCATGCATAGACCACAACAAAGAGGTGGATCAGGAACCAGCAGCTCTGGAAAAGAGCTGTAGCTCGCCTTGCTGGTGCCTCAGAGTATTTCACTCAGATTCAGAGGCTCTCTTTTTCAAAAGAAACAGGCGAAGCGAGCTGTGTGAAACACGAGGGGGAGAAAAAGCAAAAAGAGAGAGAGAGAGAGAGAGAAAAGAGCTGGGAGCTAGGTCTGGAGGCTGTAATGAATCTAGGCTGTTTCACTGCAGTGTGTGCTATATATTCTGCCATTCACCAGCATACCAAGGGTGTGTCCTATTCATCATGTCCTTCTTGGAGGCAAAGCTCAGGCGCCAGTTGTCTGGAATTTCAGTGAAATGGCGTCAGTAGTAGGGATGTGGAGGGTGGTGGACTTTCTGAAGTTCTAAAACAGGAATCAGGGTAGAGAGTTTTTACATTTCGTTGTTCCGCTTGGAAATCAAGAGTGTCAAGGAGAGTGACTATACTTTTCGGGTCTGGTTAAAAAAAAAAAAAAAAGCAAAGCAAGAAAATAAACAAGCCCGTTTAAAGCAAAATCGGTACAGACATTTTTAGACTAGTACGACATTTAAAAGTTTTGATAAATGATACCCAGCAATTGTGGGGTTTGAAAATATGTGGAGGTTTACTAAACAAATCTTCAAAAGTCTCTTATCTAAGCATGCGACAGAGAATAAACCTGTAGCGACTGGTGAGAACGGCAGCCGGTATTTGTCAGGCTAAAGCAGGAAAAGACACCTGGAGCAGAATGAGAAGGTGGCCTGCCCCAACAGGATTCAGTTATCCTGCATCCTCTCCACCCCCACTCTGAGATTAGTTTGCGCTCTAGCTGAACCCAGCAGCCTGCGACACGTCTCTCAGAAACCACCCCCCTCCCACCCTCTCCAAGCGCATGCACACACACACACGCACTTCTCCACACCCAGTCAAAATGTTTCTTAAGGGTCTCACCCAAACAGCAATTTTCTAGAAGATAAAACACATGGAAGCCGGTAGATGTGAAGAATACGTGCTAGAGGTCGCTCGTTTTTGGTGTGCTCCGTCAAACGCGGGAGCGGCACAAGAAAGGAACGGGGTGCATTTTTTTTGCATGAAGTCACCCCATCTGCAGCTACGCATTTTTCTCAGTTTCTTTTTCTCCTGCCTTGCCTTTAAATCCAACACATACAGTAAATAGTAAAAAGCATGCACACTCTCTTTGAGGGGTTCTGCGAGCCCCTTCACTGACTGATGGCTGACTCCTGTCGAAGTCCACCTCAACTCCCATGGGGTTCCTGGCAGCAGCTGAGTGTTCGGTGATGTCTGCAATTATCCCGTGTCTAGACAATGTCTAGAGAAAGACAGGGAGATGCACCCTCTGCATGGGCGGCACTCACAGGAGAAGGGGGGTAAAAAAAAAGGCCCTGAATAAATCGTGGAGCCTTTTGGTAGTTGATAGAGTTGTGAGTGAAAAGGTCAGGGCCGTACAAGGAACTCACACTGCCTAAAGAGACAGAGGAAAATCAGTAAGATGCTTTTTTTATAAATATATAATATCAGCAGATAATGTATTACTATTGTTTTTACACTTGTTTCCCTTGGTTGGAAACATGTTACCTTTATTTGTTGAAAAAACTTTGAGGAATATTAGATTCATTAAAACATAGTCAAAACTTCAAAGTTTTGACTATGTTTTAATGAAAACGACTTGTGTCATAAAAAGATTGCTTTTGGATTTTGCTCTTCCCAATTTGTTCATGAAAATGGTCTGAATCTATTTTAGCTACAAACATTACAGTGGACCCTGCCCATTTATGGTTCACTATTCACAGATTTGCCTATTCATGGATTTTTCTGTGAAAGGTAGCTCCTTATTATTTGCAGGAAATTAATCAATTGGTGGATCTATTGTAGAGCATGTCTTAAATTTAAGAAGGAAAATGCAGCTTGGGAAGGTGAAATACCTAGGTGATATGCTACTGGCTGGTATTTGCAAAGCAGCCAATCCAGGAGTGCCATTCATTTTCCTTGATACTGATTGGCTGTAACCTCAAGAATGACAAACAGGAAGAATGTGGACTAGCTAGTGCGATAGTGTTAAGACAGGTTTTCAATGTGTGAATTAATTCATACTAAGACACATTTGATTTTTGAACTATTAACAAAAGCACTTTAAGCATTTTTGAACTGCATGGTTGTGGAGATTTCAGTTATTTGAGGGCAACTGTGGCCTTTAACCCCCACAAATACCGTTGGTTCACTTTACACAAATCTAAAGTTCTGGTAACACTTTATTTGAAGGGGTGTGCATAAACATGACATAACATCTGTCATGAACATAAAGAAGTCTTTATGAATGTTTATGACAGTTGTCATGAAGTGCCATTCGGTAAATTATGACACTTTTAATGCAAAGTGGCTCTAAAGGTTGCATTAAAAGTCCATTAAAAGTCCCAACTTTGCATGATTTTGTAAATTATGGTAATTTAATGCAAAGTTGGCATTTTTAATGGATTTTCATGACACTTCATGACAACAGTCATAAACATTCATAAAGACTCCTTCATGTCCTTGACAGATGTTATGTCATGTTTATGACTGTCATGTCAGTCTTATGCACACCCCTTCAAATAAAGTGTTACCAAAGGCCTTTGCAAAAATATTCATACTTCTTGAACCTTTCCACAATTGGTCAAATTTAACCACACACTATAATCTATAATCTATATTTTGAGTGTAGGTTATAAAACATGAAGTAGTCCATACTTATGAAGGAAAAGAAGTATGATACACACTTAACTTAAAAAATATATATCTATGCATGTGTATTTAGCACCTCGACTCTGATACCCCTAAGCAAAATCCAGTGCAACCTATTCTGAAGTTCTCTTATTTGCCAGTAGAGTGCACCTATGTGGAATCTAAATAAATCTAGTGATTCTGTGAAGGCATCAGATGTTTGTTAAGGAACAGTCTCGTGAAGTCCAAGTAACACTCCTGAGTGGTCTGGGATACAGTTGTGCAGAAGTTTAACAGACGTTTAGTTTAGCAAATATTGTCCCATCTCACAAAGCACTATTCAGGTCCACTATCCAAAAATGGAAAGTGTGGCATAGCTCTCCTCCTACACAGATAGGCCAGGCAAGGAGAGGATTAAGTAGTGAAGCATCTTAAGGCACATGGTAACTCTGGAGGAGCCGTAGAGATCTACACTTTCCCCTTGAACAAGCCCAATCAGACGAGAAGAAAGCCATTTCTGATAGGATGACAAAAATGTCCTATTTTGCCACAAGCTATGCTGGAGACACAGCAAACCTGTAAAAGAAGGAGACCGGTAAGATGTGACCAAAACCGAACCGCTTGGTCACAAAAAAAACCCACTGCCCACATTATTCAGAATCATACTGGATCAGGCCCAAGGAAGCTGGTCAGAGTTGATGCAAACGTGTGATAATAGAGAGAACTGAAATGAAGACTGTTAAAGCCTGAAGTAAATGGACTGAACTTATATAGTGCCTTTTCCAATCATTTTGATCACTCAAAGCGCATTACACTAGAGTCACATTCACCCATTCATACTCACACATCAGTAGGCAGGAGGAAGCTGGAATTGAACCTACAACAAGACGACTACTCTACCCCCACAACCACAGTCACCCCAAGGTGGTGGATGTTAGACTGAGACTGAATAGAAATAAAACATCACAGTCCAACGAGAATCAAATTTCCAGCTCAACTGTGAGTGATGATGTACACAGAAATTTGAACTGACAAGGAAAAATATCAGGAGAAATGTTGTCACAGAGCAGTAGCTTGGAGACACAGCAAACTAGCACCATACCAGATTTTTAAAAGTGTTTTTAAAAGCTGAGTATGCCTGTAATTGGCCACAGTGGTAAATGAAAACCTAAACTAAAATTTGAGCAGCAGTCTGGTAGATGCTGTAATTTCTTCTCTGGATCTGACCAGCAGGATCATCTGATTTACAATGGCATGTGCCAGCACTCCCTTTTCTCCAACCAACTGTGCCACCAAAATATTTTAGTGAAAGATGGCAAAAGTGAATAAAAGCTGTTGAAAGTCTCAATCTTGCCAGTACAATCGGTCTGCATTTGAGTTGTTTCACTCCAACACAGCAATCTAGCTGTCAAACTGTTCGTCCAAACACCCAACCTGTCACGGCTTTTGAACTCTAAAAGTCTGTTTAAGTTAATTTTTCACAAAAGCGTGCTGTTTAGACTTTAAATGTCACTCCAAATCATTTCCACACATGCGGTTAGTGGGAGGGAAATTAAGATACTGATAAAATCTGTTACTCATCTGGCTCAGAAAAAGAAGTTGCTTCTACGGTCGATCATCTTGAGTAAACAAGCAGAACAGGCGTTTGCACAGAGCGGGACATATTTTCACTGTAATACAAAAAATGTTCTTACTTGAGAAACTTTGTACTCAGAACCAACACCTGCTCCAGCTGGAGTGACTTGTTGATTGTCAGCGTTCAATTGTCACTGTGGCATAAACTATCTTATTCCCTCTACTTTTGGTTATTTCTTCCTTCCTTACCATGAGGTTCAACTGTTTTATATGTTTTTATGTGACAAAAACTTTGTTTTGAAAGTAACAAAACAAAAGTTCTTCGCTTTGAAATCATCACCCACTCTTCATGAGCACCAGGACTTTTGGGGAGATCAATCCTTTCTGTAACCAACTATCAGTGGCACATCCATTCCAAAATTTGACGTAAAAAAGGCCTTTTATGTGTGAGTAAATACTACAACCGTTTAATTTATGCATGCAAATGAACATAATCTTTATTGAATATGATTTTTGTATTTATTTCCAGAAAAAAATCATTATAAATCCACTTTTATTTCAAGAAATATTTTCATATGTTCAAAAAATTAGCAAACTCTTATAAGACCGATGGAGATGGACAATGGACAGACGGCTGTAGTAAATATGCCCAGCCTGTATGTGGTGATGTAATGCAGTCACTGAAATATACCAAAAGCAGAGAAGCTTTCTGTTAAGTCTGAGATTCTACGAGTCGAGGGTTAGTTTAGAGTTGGTACCGTGACATTTGCTTTCGAATAGTTGTGTATTGGTTTGCTACATGAAAATCCAACAAATTAAAATATCTCAGACTGATATGGGCTTAGAATTTTTCAAAACATCTGTTCATTAAAAAAAAAGGAAAAAGATTTGGGCCACCCAGAACCTAGGGGCCCTGGGCTACAGCCCCGCTAAGCCCTTCCTGAAGTCCGACCTAGGGTGGAGCCTTTCTTTTTTTAGAGAGGCGTAGCAGCTAAGGCCTGTTTGCTGCCCAAGAAAGTGTTGTTGAATTCCTGAACCTCTTCTGAGCTGATTGTGACTCATCCGTTTCATAATTTCTAGTTGTTTTTATTTTCCTTCAACAATTTTACATTGCTCAAAAGCTTTTGTATTTCAACCTTTCTGGTTAACACTTAGCTATTATTACAATCTTATATTAAAACCATTTTTAAACTACTTTGGACAAATTAACCAGGTATAGTACAAAATACTAAAAGTACAAGCCCTCAGAGACCCTTGGTATACAGCGGTGAGTGAAAAGGCTATCAGAGAATAAGCAGGTGTGCTGGGAAAGACCCACGGGCTTCGGGGAGAGGATAGATCAATAACTAATTTCAGTACAGAGCTTCACTCGCACTGTTTTTCCAATAAACGTTGGATGGAGAGTTACTGGCTTAGCCCTCCCCCCACTATCTCTGTTCCATCACCTTCCGCTAGCAGGGATTGGAGACGGTGGAAGAGGCTCGTTTCTGTCACTGCTGTGCACATCTGCGTGGTCAGGATTATGCTCCCGCAGCTTGTGTATGGTGTATATCTAAACCATTGGTGCTTTCTTTCATATGTCCTCTATGAGCGCACTCTCTCAACCGTTCCACGCATCCTGTCTGTGTATCTCTAATGTTTTTTTCTCTCTCTCTCTCTCTCTCTCTATATCTCTCTTCTTCCTCCTTCAACCGCCTCCCATCTTCCCTCCCTCCCTCCCTCGTCCGACCAGGGCCAGCGTTGAGGTTTTGTCAAGAGCATGCAGGCAGATTCAGACGGACAGGAGAGTGAAGCGTGTGTCATGCAGCTCTCTGCTGCTGCTGCTGCTGAGGCTCTTCTCCTCAGAGGCTGTGACCTAGATAACCAAGAGGAGCTGGAGCGCCTGCAAGCCTTGGAGCCACTCCAGCTTCAGCAATGTCAGGAAGGGGTTAGTTGTATAACACACAATGTCCTATTTAGTTTAGTCGGCACACGTACACATGAACACATGTGTACCCTATAGTCCCTCCTATACCGTCGTAGTGCGGATTTATGTATTTTATTTTTCATGCGTTTCTCTTGCTGAAGCAGTGTTGAACAAACCGAGTGTGAGGGAAAGAGGAGAATTCATCTGTATTTAATCAGAAACATTAGGAATGCTTGGTAAAGCTTTCTACTTCAGCAGCCACATTATGTCAAAGCTACAAAAGACAGACTCTTCCTGCTGTGCTGCTGCCTTTAACTCGCGCCTCTTTATTTAGCGGCTATTCTGAGATTCGGTGTATGAGCACAACCATGTGGCACATACATGGCATTAATTATTCCCCTTGTGCAGGTAGCCTGTGAGTGCAGCACTCCTATCTTGCGCTACACTGCCACTTACTGGACAATTAAAGGCAGGAGCAATTTTTAGAGAATGCAAAGAAGTGTAAAAACAAGCCAATAGAAAAGTGGTGATCACATTTTCTTTATTCCAATATGATATGGAAAAACTTTGATAAATTACAAAACACAGCATCACCACAAAAAGGCCATAAGATGTAGATGGATTCTACGGAAATGGAACAAGTTTATGGCCAAAGAAAAAAAAAAAATCTCATTTCATTGCGTGTGCTGCTGTGATTCAACACTGCCATCACGTGGTTTCATTTTGTACTGCAGCATTTTAAATTATTTACATTTAGCTGTACAAAAAAAAAAAAGATTGTAAAAACAGTATTTCAATGTAAAAAAAAAAAGGGTGGGTGGTAGGGGAAAGAAAAATAATTCAGAACAAAAAAGGCATTAAGGTTTTGTCACTTTTTGTTCAATTTGCAAATACAACAGCTAAATTTACAATTTCATTTCAGGCTAATTAGTTTCTATTAACCCTGAGTGTGTTGGGGTTTGAAGCAGGCCCAGCCAGCCTTTGGGGTGTAGGTGAGTTCCGGAAGCAGAAAGTCTTTCAGTCTGTCTGGTAAAGGCAATGCTTTTACTCTGTCCACCAGCGGCCAGGGCTGTAGGTAGCTCCTTATGAATGACCTAGAAAGGCAACGTAGAGGCGGGGGGCTTCCTTCACGCTCCACTACACGATTGTGTAGACCTATTAGAGCCTGAGCGTACGGGTGAGAGTCCAGGTTGGCCACAGGGAGCTCCGGCCTCAAAGGCAGATTCAGCGTTGGGACGTTTACCCTTGCCAAGTCCAGCAACATCTCCGCTTGTTCCAGGAGCTCAGCGGCGTGACTCTGATCGGTGCAGCGCAGCAGGGCGGTTTGGAGCCTCTGGAAGAGCAGGCTGTAACCCGACCAACAGGAGGAACTGTGGTGGGAGCAGACCAGAGAGGCTCCGCTCTGGATCAGGAGCACGGCCAGAGGAAAGAGCAAGTCGAAGTGCTCCAGGCTCGTCTGCGTCAGCGAGGCCTCGCCGTCCTCATTCAGGCAGCAGCTGGGGTCCACGCCGTGGGACAGTAGGAGCTGTGTGGCCTTGAGGCAGAATTTACCGATCTCGGCGGCATCCTCCGCACTGGCGTCCAGAGCCTCCTTCACCAGGAAAACCAAGGATGACTCCACCGTTTCGCCGTCTACGGTGGCAGCGTTGACATCGGCCCCTTGAGACGAGGGATACAGCAACGACAAACAGATGAGAATAAATAAACCCCAAACGCATTCTTACATTTGTAAAACCACATCGCATTTTATTGCTCTTTCACGTGACAAACTGAGATAAATTAAATTGCAACTGTGAAGTGAAAGAAAAAAGGACGCATGGTTTTCCAGATTTCTTGCAACGCTAAAAAAACCCTTAAGAGTGGTGTGCATCGGCAATCAGCCCTCTTGAGCCTATACTTTAGAGAACCACTGATTGCTGCATACTATATATAACTACAAGTGTTTTGGAGCACGTCTCTACAGAATCTGAATTTTTTTGCACATAGCTCAAACTCAGACTGAATGGATACCATCTCCGGTCATTAATTTGTAATTTTTTCAGATTACACTTTTAGTAAAAAAATAAATAAATCAAACCCACAAGTCTGTTCTGCTCTACTTTATACTTGTGCTCTAACATGAGGTTGCAATGTGACACAATCAAAAAAAAGTTCAAGTGTATGAATACACTTTGCAACTAAAAAAAAAAAAGTTACATAAAACAAATTAAGGCAATTATTTCTTGTATTAACTTATTGTTTTCTTGGGCTGTTTGGAAGAAATAACACACACCTCTGCTAAGACCGATAAACAGTTGGGTTCATGCATTTGGCGGCTACGTAGTTTTTATTTTATACAAAGTTCCTAAAGGTGGATTAAGTTGTTTTCAGCAAACATTTCTTAACACCAGCATGGTTTTATTAATTATACGACAGAGAAACATGTCTCGTATTATTCCATTACTTCCTTCTGATTTCGGACATGCGGAGTTCAAACACAAAATCTGAAAAAATTACAACAGAGATTAAACAAACTCTTAAGAAATATCTGAAACTTACTTGGATGAGCTGCCGTAGCCTAAACTGAACCCAAACCTTCCTCCTGATCCTCAAGGATTTAAAGAGGCTGCCGGCTTGTGAATAATCAGGGGAGACAGCTGCAGAAGCAATTGTTTTTTTCTTCTTTTTTTTTTTTATTTCTTTTAGCTTTTGTAACGCAGCCTCAGACGACCCCTGACGGCGGTTTTAATTTTCTTCTGGAGGCTGAACAATCATCGCGGTGCTGCGGCGGAGACTAGTGCTCCCCCTCAGCCGTCGTTCGGCGGAGTCAAAGAATTTCTCCCAGGAAAATGATTAGAAGTTTGTTCTGCAAGAGTCTCAGAACTCTGAAGCTACTTTGCGAGATTGTATTTTGACCCATTTTGTACAACCTACTGTGTGAGTTTTGCTCCAGATAATAAAAGATGTGCGTCTCTGCCTCATGCCTGCAGGAGTGCCATTGATCAGAACTTGAACTGTTTCAATAACAACCAAGTTGGACAGAATGTTCTACAACAGGTAGGTTGTTGTTGAAGCTGGTATCATGCTGGTTGTATAAGGGTTCTGAACAGCTTTAGCATGCACTAAGTCACCAGGTTTAATCACTATTTTGTGGTCTTCATTGGTACAGTGCCTAAGTACTATGGGCACAGATAAGAATGGACAATTTTCCTAATTAACTTTTATTTATATTGTAGGTGAAAAATGTAGGATTTGCTCCTAGGTTTTGTCTTACTGTAACCAGAGCATTTCCACAATGCTGAGGCATCAACGTGCATGAGGAGGATGAACCAGCTAAAAACTCCCGTCTTTATTGAATTTGCCTGTAACGACTTTCTAAATCCAGCAGATGTCACTGCAAGTGACAAAGCAACATGGTGTCAGCACAGTGTCTACACAGTTTGGGAAATGTGCCAAAAGGATATTTTTTCCCCACAACAGTTTCTGAAGGACAGCCTTATGTTTCTAAAAATATAACCAACATTACAGTGTTCAATGTTACTTATATGGAACCTCTCTGCTGTGGTGCTGGGTTAATGTTAGCATGTTAACATTTTGTTTTAATGGGAATTGTTGATAATTTGGCTTGTAAACAGAGACGGTTTTTCTTCTGCTTGGCTTTGAATGTCATAAAAATTGATGACCTTTGATTTAGCTGCTTTCTGTGCAGCTTTACACAACACCAGTAGTTAAGAGATGCAGCAGCCACTCCATCACTATTTACATCATTATAGAAGGGATAAACCAAAGCCACCTAAATTGTTAGGGAAATCCAAAACAACATGGATGGTTTCCAGTTCAATTTTGTGAACAAAAACAAGTGGCACATTTTATATGCATAAAATACTAGAGAGTAGACAAGCATCAGAGGCCGAGTCTCTTTAAGGGCTCTGATCATTTAAAGAAAGCCTTGATCAAGACTCACATCCAATGCTTTGATCAGATTAGATTAATTACACTTGTAGTATTTGAAGTTTGAGTTAACACTTGACCAACCAAAGAGAGAACAGACAAACACAGAGAAGCCGGAGACCATTTAAGAGTCAGCAGCAGTACCTCTCTCCAGTAAAAGCCGGATGTTCTCTGTGTTGTGCACGGTCAGCCCGTCGCTGCTAGCTAATGCGTGGAGCAAAGGCGTTTTCCCTTTAAGAAAAGAGACCAAAGCAAAAACACTTTAGAGCAAACAGATGTATGAGTTGATGTGCTTCAGCAAGGCGGTCCGACATACCATGTTTGTCCCTTGAATTTACATCAGCACCAAGGTCCAGCAATGTGATCAGGCAAGGCAGTCTCTCTGACTCTTCACTCGCAAGGTCCAAGGGACTGCTCTCGTGGATCTGCAGATGTGTAGTAGATGCCGTTTACAGATTCGGGAAGGCGATGAATTGGGAGAAAGCAAGATAGAAACTCACCCTGTCCCTCTTTTCAATGTCCGCTCCATGTCCAACCAGCAGCCTCACCATGTTTGGCCTGTTCCTTAAAACGGCTATATGTAGAGGATTGTAGTATGACACAGGGTCTATACAGAGGAAGAAACATAAAATAATCTTCAAAGTGATTTTTTTTTAATCTAATAAACAGTTTCAATATTTGTACACGCACAAAAAAGCGGACAAATAACTAAATGTACATTTTATCTTTGCTTTGCTCCTCTGAAAGCTTGTGGCCTACATTTTCAGTATGAATGGAATTAAGAGGAAAAACTAGAAAACAGGGAATGTGGAGCACTTTGCATGCTTTGTCAGAACATTTGTCAGTGCCAACTCACAGGGGAGAGGTATTCAGGAGAAGCGAGAGATGAATAAAGGAGCCTCTGCATGGATCCACTAATTATGTCCCACAGGACACGCATGTCTTAAACCACAAGAGGTCACTACAGCAAAGTTTAAGCTGAAGCCTGGTTGTGTAGCAACATAGAAAGAATCTGATGCTGCACAGTGAAGACAGTGGTATGT
>NW_015116235.1:0-3004 GCF_001443285.1 Poecilia latipinna
TGTGTGTGTAGATGGTGTGTGTACCTGTGTGTGTGTACCTGTGTGTGTAGATGGTGTGTGTACCTGTGTGTGTGTACCTGTGTGTGTAGATGGTGTGTGCCTGTGTGTACCTGTGTGTGTGTACCTGTGTGTGTAGACGGTGTGTGTGCGGTTGAACATCTGGAAGGATCTGATGTCATCGGTTGGTGACATCTGGATGGTTTTCTGTAATGAAGAGAGAACAACAGATTCTGGTTCTGGTTCTGGTTCTGGTTCTGGGTTGCTGACCACCAGAACCGAGGCGAACAAAGCGGGTCATGTAATAACCGTCCTCACTTCATGACGGGGACTGAAGGTGATCTGGGTCGAGCCGCCGCCGAGGTCCAACATCCCAACGGTGGGCCGGTCCGGACCCTGCAGCCCGCCTGGAACCAGAACACATCTTTATCAGAACCGGTTTCAGAGCTCCAGATCAACCAGCCCAGTTCTTCAGAACCACCGGTCCTCCAGGCGTCGGATCGGATCAGAACTTCCTGTTTCTGCTCACCTGTCAGGAAATTGATGGTGATCCAGGCTGAGATCCCTGAGGAGAGAAGAAGAACCGGGTCAGGTTCTGAAATGTCACCAGAACCCATCCAGACTCCGCCTCTTGGTTCTGAAGGTTCTGACTGAAGCTGGAGGCAGAACCCGGTATTGGGTCGGCTCTGGAGTTCTCCAGGAGCATTTGCTCTCAGCTGGACCAGACCGAGCCAGACCGGACTGGACCAGAACCATTCCTCCAGGTTCGGGTGGTTCTGGTCGTTCTGACCTCCTGGTCCAGATCCCGACCCAGTGATCCCAGGTTCTGGAACCGGGCTGGTTCTCCAGAACCTAATCTTTTTAAAGTCGTTCATAAGCAGTCCATATGGGTCAGAACCGGGTTCAGAACTGGTGTCACCGTCCGTTAATCTGACGGATTATCTGCCGTCACATGGCTCCTCCAGCACCGGTACCACCGGTACCGGCCCGGGTCGCCAGGCCCATATGGCCCTCCTAATAAACGATGTCCAGTCCGGTCTACTAATGCTCTGGTTCTGACCCGATGGACCAGAACCCGTTTCCCATATGCTGAGCGGGTTCTGGAGAACCTCCACAGGTCCCAGAACCGGCTGATCCGCCCCGGTACCGACCCGGTTCTGGAGCAGACGTACCTTCGTCGGTTCCGTCCATGATGGACACGCCGTCCTCTGCGGACAGGAAGGGAGACTCCCGGAACAGCGCCCTCACCTGAACAACAAGAGAACCGGATCAGAACCAGAACCAGCAGAACGGGTCACAGCTGCTCCACTGGGACCAGAACCGCTGGGCAGATTTCGACCATCAGAACCAAACCGGACAGAACCTCCAGGGTTCTTCCAGAACCTTACAGCCAAAGCTCCCGGGTCAAATAGAACCAGACAGAACCAGAACCGGGTCAGAACCTCACCTGGTCCAGCAGCTGCTCGGCCTTGTCTCCAGGCAGCAGCCTCAGGCCGGCCGTGGCTTTCAGAACCACCGGGGTTCTGGTCCACTGGGACGGGGGGACGACGGACCGGGCCAGGTCCAACAGCGCCATGATGCCAGCGGAGCACTGCAGAGACGAGACGACACCGATCAGAACCATCACCGAACCGGGTTGACCCAGTTTCCCCTCTGACCTTCTGCGGGTCGTCGGCGTACGCGGACAGGCCCGGTTTTATGGCCCGGAACGTCTCCCGGTCCAGACTGGGAAACCCTGAGGAGAAGGACCAAACCCAGTTCAGCACGACCAGAACCAGAACCTCAGTCTGTCCCAGTTAACAGTGGTTAGATGCTTCAGAACCACCAGAACCCGGTACCTTGGTTCTCCATCCGGAACCGGAACACGTGGACTCTGGTCCCAGTGCTCCCAGCATCAAACATGACTCCATACTGGAGTCCGTCTCCTTCAGAGGAACCGGGCCGGGCCGGTCCGGTTCTGTGTGAGGCGGGTCGGTGCGGCGGCGGCCGGTAGGAGGAGGAGGAGAACCGCTGGAGGAAGAGGAGCAGAACCAGAACCAGAACCAGGAGGAGGAACAGGGCAGCCATCTTGGATCGCATTCTGGAACCACACAGAACCTTCAGCAAGAACAGAACCCGACCCGGTACCACAGACCTGTCATCAGCTCCTACCACATCTCTGGTTCTGGTTCTATTTGGACGGGAACCGGTCCCAGAACCCACCAGAACCTCTTAACCGGACTGGCCCAGTCTCCTGCTGGTTCTGGACGGTTCTGCTCAGGACCAGTTTAATCAGTCTGATGACCCGGTTCCAGTTCATCTCCACGTTTTGGGTCAGAACCACCAGTTCAGCCCGCAGCATGATGCTGCCATAACCGAAACCGAAATGATCCGGAATCAGAAAGGTTCTGCTTTGGTTTCATCAGACCGGGTCTGGATCCAGATGTCCTCCAGGAGGTTCTGGCTCAGTTTATCTGATCTGTTTGGTTCTGAACAGATCGGCCCAGAACCAGATGACAGACTTCTGAACAGAACCTTTATGGACCTGTAATCAGCTGGTTGTAAGCCCGGTTCCGCCGGTCCAGTTCACCTGGTGAGAACAGCCTAAAGCTTTATGATGGACCGAACCGGGTCTGGGAGCAGAACCAGAACCTCCTGACCATCTGAAAGACGGAAGCAGAACTCACCTGGTTCCGAAGGGAAACAGCTGGCTGAGTTCGAGCCCAGGTTCCGACTCGGTTCTGATAATGATGATAGCGTGCCGAACCGGGTCAGCTCAGACTGAAGCCGGTCGATCTTCAGGTTCCGTTCAAATAACCAAGCATGACCCGGAATAACTCTCCGAACCGGACAGTTCCTGAACCGAACCGAACCGAACCAGTCCGCTGCTCCAGGTCAGCTGGACTCCAGCAGGACCTACCGGTACCGACCCGGTCAAGTTCCGGATAAACTACATTCCTCTGTTTACAACCGGCGCGCAATAATGACGTCAGGCCACGCACGGTGACGTGGATGGTAATACGTCATA
>NW_015116235.1:8628-11796 GCF_001443285.1 Poecilia latipinna
AGAGACCACCCATGGAGGGTGAGAGGGGAATTTTTTTTTTTTTATATATATGTACACACACACACACACTGAGTTTATTTTACTGTTCATGTTTATCATAGTTCAAAGGTATCCCACCCAATTTGTTTTGTTTATTATAATAAGTTAATTCCTTCAGAACTTTATTTTGTCTGTTTTGTGCCTTGATCCTCTGTACTAATATTTCCTATACGTCATTGAATGTGTCTGTTTTACGTGTTTTCCTCCAACGTGCCGGTTGAGGGCCGGTCTTCTGTTTTTCGTTCTGCTGAGGAGCCGTTAGGCACCAGGTGTGTTAAGGTATAAAAGCAGCATTTAAACCATTCAGACCAGCACAAGAGACACAATCAAAACTGCAGGTGACTGATTACCCTGCGACAATAACTCAGAAATAGTCCGGATGTATTTTTATTTCTTTCCTACTTACAGAAAGTTTCTGTTTATATCATAAGTTTGTGGTGCCTTT
Source organism: Poecilia latipinna (assembly GCF_001443285.1). Taxonomy (NCBI): domain Eukaryota; kingdom Metazoa; phylum Chordata; class Actinopteri; order Cyprinodontiformes; family Poeciliidae; genus Poecilia; species Poecilia latipinna. The sequence goes on from NW_015116235.1 coordinate 9,113, forward strand.
CTATCTGGCACCCAAACCCCTGGTGGGGTCAGGAGGTGCTGCTGCCTCTCCAGCTAACATTCCAGGTGAGAGGTGGGGTCACCTGGACAGGTTGCCAGGCAACACAGGACACACAACCATGCACACACACACACACACACACACACACCTAGGGGCAATTTGGAGAGGACAATTAACCTGACAGTCATGTTTTTGGACTGTGGGAGGAAACTGGAGTAAACCCACCATGCACAGGGAGAACATGCAATTGGGAATTGAACCCAGAACCTTCTTGCTGCACGGCAACAGCTCTACTAACTGCGCCACTGTGCAGCCGGTGCCTTTTTATGCTAAAAAAAAGATATAAAACGTCAGATTGTCACAACGAGATATTAACATTGTTGGAAAAACTTTACATAACCTTGTATTAAAGCAGAAATTACGGCGGCCACCGTAAGAAAGGCTTATAGAATCAATTATGCTCATGAACTGATCAGTAGATTATTGGAGGCTCCGTGTTAACAAACCTCCTGAAATGTTTCTTGCTTCCCTTTTGTACTGCATTTTATTTTATAAATGTATTTTTACAAGCGCGTCGTTTTTATTCAAGTATCCTGAGTGAATATGAGTCAAATATTAAACCAAGAGAAAGAAACAAATGACACAATAGGTGATTAATATTAGATAATAAAATAATTAAACCTAATAAACGCTTTATTACGTTTAATTGCAGAGTTTGAATTGCAGATTAAAACTCTGCAATTATTGTGCAGAGTTTTAATCATTAAATGGATAAATGTCAAAACTTTATGCGGACCAGACCGGAGCGCAATGGACCGGACTGGACCGGACCGGAGTAGAACGGACCGGACCGGACCAGAGTCTTCCAGTCATTTTCTCACAGTTGAACTGAAGAAAACATCAAAGTTGGAGGAAATTTTCAAAAATGTACATTTGTGTAGGTAAAATAATAATCAGGTTATTAATTATAAATGCCAAATTTAATATTGTTGTAAGTTAAAGTTGGAATATTTAGATTGTTGGACAAACCAATTATGAAAATCCTCCCAAAATTTAGATGTAAAACTACAAGAAAAGGGGCTGCACAGTGGTGCAGTTGGTAGAGCTGTTGCCATGCAGCAAGAAGAGTTCTGGGTTCAATTCCCGGCCCAGGTCTTTCTGCATGGAGTTTACTTGTTCTCCCTGTGCCTGTGGGTTCCCTCCAGGTACTCTAGCTTCAGTCCAAAGACACGACCATCAGGTTAATTGGTCTCTCCAAATTCTCCCTAGGTGTGTGTGTGTGTGTGCATGGTTGTGTGTCCTGTGTTGCCTGGCAACCTGTCCAGGTGACCCCACCTCTCACCTGGAACACCAGCTAGAGAGGCAGCAGCTCCTGACCTACCAAGGTGTAAGAAAATAGATGGATGAACTACAAGAAAAGAATAAATGTTGCAAAGTTTCTACATCAGGTTGACAAAAAAACAATCATTTGCCTCAATATTAAATGTTAGTATTCTTTACATGGATAAATACTATTTATTATTTTACAGAAGACATTTATTTCAGTATATTTCTTCTTGTGGATGATGATAGTTGTTAAAACATGTATTTTTTTAAGAAGTTTGAAATATTGATGTTAAGATCCGTGTTTCTGTGTGTTTATTTTTGAGAGTTTCTGTGTTCAGTCCTGTTTTCCTGAGTCTCTGCGTCTTCCCCGTTGATTGTTCCCAGGTGTTCCTCGTTCCCTTGATTACCCCGTGTGTATTTAAGTCCACCTGTTGTCTTTGTCTCTTGTCGGGTCCTTGTCTTAGTTTGTCGTCTATGCGCTCCAGTTGAACTGTGAAGTCCTGGATAGCATTTGCGCCTTTTTCCAGCCCTGCTATCAGTTGCTACCACCTCCTGACAGAAGGACCCGACCAGACCGCGGTGAGGGACGCAACCTAGTCCGCCATGGACCCAGCAGACCGTCTACCCTGTTAAGGGAGATCAGGAAGTACGAGGTCGAAGTACGGGTTCCCTGTTCAGTCGCCTCAACGCCACCACACGTATGGCGGTCCACCTGGACAGATGGATCCCATTTCTTCCTCTGCTGGGCTTAGAGGACTTCTACGAAGAGGTAGAGCAGGAACGGCAGGCAGTGGTGGCGGCGCTGGCTGCAAGATCTAAGCCAGCACCACCAGCCCCAGCGTCTGCCACAGTCTGCCCGTCTCCTGCCGCAGTTGCCTGCTCGCCTGAGGTGTCCGCTGCCGGTGCGCAGCCGGCCGATCTCCCGCCTCCAGAGCGTGCTCCGTCCGAGCCTCCTGCCGGCCTTCAAGGGCCTCCAGCCGGCCCCACGGGCCCGAGGACCTCCTGCTACCACCTCCTGACAATTGAAGCTTGTGTTAATCATGAGGAAGAAATTTAATTACAGCTGGAAATTATTTTTAGTTCAGGTGAAATTTTATTTATGCTGAAATTCTTTACAGTTCAGAATTTTCCCTCCATCATCCATGACACGATGGTTTTATGAACGGTCATCATCAGTGTTTTTATCTTTCTTTTCTTTTCTAGTCCATAAAATCAGGTTCTGTTCATTTCACCGTCTTCAACCCATTTGGTTCTTCATAAAGCTCAGAGCTTTAATTAAATTCATCTCATCCAGTCTAGATGGACATTTATTAAAGATGCTTGATCTGAATCAAACACCTAAATAATGTATAGAAGTT
>NW_015116235.1:15891-16655 GCF_001443285.1 Poecilia latipinna
TTATTAAACATTTTGAACAACTGTACAGGATCACGTGGCATGTACATACATAGAGACGATATGTTTTATAGGCTTAAGGCACATAAAATTATAAGATAATGACAATAAAATAATAAAAAAATAAAATAAAATAAAAAAGAGAGACAAAGGGGCATTAGTTTTCGAATAAATTCACTTCATTATAGGCATCCAAGAGCTGTAGTCCATGCTTGTTTTTCATCAGTTTAAAAGTTCTAAAGTGGTTGTCCATTAGAAGGTTTTTAAAGGCTGAGAAGTCAGGTTTTCTATTTCCCCATTTACATGAGTGGATAAAGAATTTTGCAAGGATCAGCAGGTTGTTAAGTATGAGATCGGTTCTTCTGTCCCTGTGGGTGGTTCCAAATATTATATCCTCTCTTTTTAAGGGATGATTTAGGAAAAGCTTTGTTGAGATCCAGTCCTGAAAGTTTCCCCAAAATGTCTCAGTGTGCACACAGAAGAAAAAAAGATGATCTGTTGTTTCAATATCATTATCACAAAAGGTACAGATGTTAGTGTCAAAGTTAAATCTTTGTCGTAATAGATCTCTGGATGGAAAAATATTATTGAGAATTTTAAAATGAACTTCTTTAGCTTTAGGGCTTAGAGGAAATTTAAGGTAGGCTGTTCTCCACTTATTCACCTCCGAAGCAGGAAACAAATTTAAAATTGAGTTTTTATTTGGTCGGACAGGAAATATAAGATTGGTTAGATGTTGACGCATCCTTTTGTTAGAATTATTTTTG
>NW_015116235.1:21905-23269 GCF_001443285.1 Poecilia latipinna
TTTATTTTTCCATCTAAATACCTTCAGTTTATTTATAGATCTATTAAGTAAATTTTTGTTTTATACTTTTGTTTTGTGTAGGACTTGGAGCGGGCAGCCTTTAACACGGTTATTTTGTCTTTGTATTCTCGTCAGAAATAAACTGAGAATCATCCTTTTAAAAGATAAACTGTGTCACGGCCTGTTCACTCGATAACCAGCACAACGCAGAAAAGGATCCGGTTACACTTACTTATTAAAATGCGAGGTGTACATTAGATGACAATCAATGACAGGTAGGAACATCGGACTAGCAGAAAGTCGCAGTCTGGGGTTGAAAAAGAAGAGCTATAAAGGTTTTGATAAAAGTTGCTAATTTCTTTTGCAATTACAAATTGGTCTGTACAATCATTGTTGTTAATAATAAGGGATTGAATTTGATTTTTAACTTGCCTCCTCTTTTCCAGTCTGCAGAAGTATGAACTGTTTTTCTCCCCATCCTCAATCCATTTTGCTCTGGATCTGATAAAAGCTCCCCGGGCCTTTCTTTCATAGATTGAGTCTAATTTAGCTTGTAGGGTCAGGAGGTTATTTTTGTCTGCATCAGTCAACATCTGTTTAACACATAATAGGTTTAGTTCTTTTATTAACTTTACTTCTTCCAGGTCATTATTTCTTTTCAAGTTTTTGCTAAAGGAGATAGAGTAAGCCCGTATCTTATATTTTAGGTATTCCCATTTTCTGGTGTAGGTTGTTAATGAATCATCTAACAGAGTCCTTTTTACTAATTCTTGGATTTCCCGGCAATACAGCTCATATTTTAAGAGATTTGCATTGAATTTCCAATACCCTCTATGTCTCAAACTCTCAGGAAGAAGAGTAATTCATAAATTAATGCTGCAGTGATCAGTCAGAGGAGTTGGAGACATATTACAATCTGATGTTAGTTTGAGAATATCATTTGTTCCTAGCCAAAAGTCTATTCTTGATCTGCTTGATGCGTCTGATTTAAACCAAGAGAATTGTTTTTCGTTAATATGTTTGTCTCTCCATAAGTCAATAAGTCCCAAGTTATCACAAAAATCAGACAAAATCCGGTTTGGATGGGCTTTTGCAAATTTGTTTGGGCATCTATCAAGAGCTTCGTCCATAACCATATTCCAAACTCCACCTAATAATGAAATTATGTGTAAAGGGCCAGTTTATGTAGCTGGTTAAGGGCTGCACGAATAGAGCTCAGTGTGCCCACATTGCAATCTTGCCGAAGTCCCACTTATTACTTAACTTTTGCTTACCTGTAATGTACACAACTCACATAACAGGTACTTGAGAGTCAATCCCAATGTTTTTCTGATCAGTGCTGGTTACAAAAAGCAGAAACTATC
>NW_015116235.1:27962-30243 GCF_001443285.1 Poecilia latipinna
TACAGCTCATATTTTAAGAGATTTGCATTGAATTTCCAATACCCTCTATGTCTCAAACTCTCAGGAAGAGGGGCAATTAGTAAATTAATACTGCAGTGATCAGTCAAAGGAGTTGGAGACATATTACAATCTGATGTTAGTTTGAGAATATCATCAGTTCCTAGCCAAAAGTCTATTCTAGATCTGCTTGATGTGTCTGATTTAAACCAAGAGAATTGTTTTTCGTTAATATGTTTGTCTCTCCATAAGTCAATAAGTCCCAAGTTATCACAAAAATCAGACAAAAACCGGTTTGGATGGGCTTTTGCAAATTTGTTTGGGCATCTATCAAGAGCTTCGTCCATAACCATATTCCAATCTCCACCTAATAAGACATATTTAGTAGAAAATGTTTGTTTAAGTTGTTTGACATTTACTTCAATACTTGTAAGAAGCTCTTTATTTTTGGAAATATTACAGTAACCATAAATATTACCTAGGATTATTAATGAGTCCTCAATAAGTAATACGGAAAAAGACCAATGGCCATCACTGTCATGTTTTGTATGAATTATTTTCCCTGGAAAGTTATTCAGTAATATAGCCACACCTGCTGATTTTGTCGTACCATGTGAATAACTAATCTGATCTCCCCACTGATTTGACCAAAATTTCTCATCAGAGTCCGTTGAATGGGTTTCTTGAAGAAGAATACAGTGCGGATTATTTTTCCTACAGTACATGAACATTGCCTTCCTTTTGACATTTTCTCTTAAGCCCCTTACATTAAGTGACAAAAACCTAAGATTAGTTTTTAAAGACATAGAATTGATAAAAAAAAATAAAAAAGAGAAAATAAGTATTAAAGACACAAACCTTAATATTGAAAGTTTTGTTAAGATAGAAAGAATTAAAGGCAAGCCCCTGGAAATTCTAAGAATGCCCTTTACAATATAACTTTGGAAAATCAACCTTGCATCCACATCCTCCACTAAACATAACTTAAAACTACTCCCTTTTCATTTGAACAAACTTATAAAACCACTGGAGCGCATGTCAGAGTCTTACTATGACAAAAGGTATAATTCAATATTAAAAGGAAAAACATTGCTGTTTTTTTTTTTTAACCCTGTAATAGGAGGATGCAGTAAACAGAGAATCTATAGTCTCAGAAGGGAGATGAAGCTTTGATCACCTTGCCGTCGATCACTGCGATATGACCTCTGTAAAAGGCCACCTTACCCTGGGATCTGGCTTTGGTAATCTTAGGCCACAGTTCTTCTCTTGCCAGCCGGTCTTCCTTAATAAAATCTTGAGCAAAACGCAGACCTTGTTCTTTGCATACCGCTGAATCCTTCGTCACTTTCCAGACCGTGTCTCGATGGCGCCTCCTAGTGAACTGCAGGATAACCTGACGGGTCCGTCCTTCTTCCTTTCTTCCTAAACGGTGAATTGTGTCGATCACATCCCCTGCCTGGTCTGCCCATTGTGGTAAAATTCTTGAGAGAAGATGTTCTGCCTTTTCTCTGAGGTTTTCTCCTTCTTGCTCTTTGAGGCCCGACAGCCTCAGGTTCCATCGCCGTTTGTATCTTTCAGCCTCCAGGAGTTTTTCTTTCAGAGCTGCGTTTTCTTTATTCATTGCAGTAAACTTCTGTTCAAGGTTTTCCGTTGTAGATTTACATTCAGCAATGCTGAGTGTGTTCTGCTCTACTTGGAGAGTGATGCGGGCAAACAAGTCTGAATTTTCTTTTAGCTGTTTTCCAAAGTCGTCCACCTTGCTATCCAGACTTTTAATGGCTGCTAAGACAGCAGCTAAGGAGACCTCGGTCTCAGTGGCTTGTTTTTTAGCAGGTGGAAGTTTGGTTGGAGTAGCGTTTAGTTGCCGTCTTGTACCGGAGGCATTTTTTGACGTCTCCATCGGTGTTTCAGCGCTAGCAGCGGCAGCATAGTTATGCATGTTTAGCTTAGCAGCGTTAGCATTCTTCAGGCTAGGGAAATCTTTCTCATTAACGGTCGACATCTTTCATAAGAACTCTAGTTTTTCTCCTTACTTTAGAGCGAGGATGTTCGGTTCCACCTTGAGGAAGAAATTATGTGTAAAGGGCTAGTTTAAGTAGCTGTTTCGGGGCTTCACGAATGGAGCTCAGAGTAGAACGTGTGCCCACATCGCCATCTTGCCTTTCTTCCCCGAGAAGAAAAAAATTTGAACGCAGGGAAGATCACAGGCGCCATAGACATAATATAAGAGTGGACCCCGCATTGGCCGCTCCGGTGTTATGCCCAGAAACGCATGCCTGCCCAA
>NW_015116235.1:32307-40927 GCF_001443285.1 Poecilia latipinna
CTGCCCCCCTCTTGCCACCCCATTAATATTTTTCTAGATCCGCCCCTGTATAGAAGTTTCTTTATGTAATTAATCAATTTCTTGTGCCAAAATCCTCTTTTTCGATCATTATTTGACATTTTCCTTATTAAATTTAATAGTCTTCTAACTTTAAATGTAAAAAATTCCCACCTGCTGCAGTAAGGTCCACTGATGTATCAAACCTGATTTCTAGAATTAACTCTGATCAGGTTGCAGTCGATCTTCCTCTTGTTTTTATTTGTCTCTGATTTAAGATGATCGATCAGCAATCAGTTAATGGAGCATTTCAGATTAAAACCTCTGAAATATCAATCTGAGGCATTGAAGCTGCAGATCGATTATATCTATCAATGAGTGGTTGTCATAGAAACCAAGCAGGGCTCCATTATGACGGTTATTGGTTTAATGGACATCTGTCCAGCCAAACATCAGGCGCCATATTAAACTCTCCAACTAAAACAAAGTTAGTATCTAAATGTTTTTGTACTCTGCAATAACATTAGATATGTCAGACAACAAAAGCTTATTCTGAGTGGGATTGTTATAAACATTCACCAGGACAATAACATCCTTCTGAATCCAGCCAACCAAAGACCAAACAATCTGGCCCAGCAGATCGTTGCTCCACCTGCAGCTCTGCTGGAGCCACAGGACTCCGTCTGTCCCCTGGTTGGTCCAGAAGAACCGTCTGAAGGGCAGACTGGGTTTCCTGTAAAAAACACGAACAAGAAAAATGGCTTTTCGTTTTCCATCGTCTTTAGGAGCCTTCGGTTGAGAGAAATGAAAGATAATTAATTGGTTTTCAGAGAAAACATTAGCTGGAACCTCACAGCAACAAGAAACAGTTCTGAGTAAATTAAAAATTACGAACGAAAGAAAAAGTTTTCTTATGTTGAAAACTAATAAATTATTCCTCTTTTGAAAATGATCCCATAGATCTGAAGTCTGTTTACTACAAACAGACTTCAGATCTGGATGAGGTGCCATTTCTGTAACCATGAGGAGGAGCTTTCCTATTGGCTGATGTGTGACCGTCTCCTGCTTTCCTATTAGCTGATGTGAGGCCACATGGCCGCCTGGCAGTGAGATCCTCCTTCCTTAGATCCTCGGCTAATTTAACTCCAGCATCTTGACAGAATTTCGACTCTTCTTTTTCCAAAACGCGTCCCAGAGGCGCCGTCTGGAGAACTGGATGATGATGTTTTCTTCTCCATCGGTTCCCCAGGCGGTGCGCCATGTCTTCCGTGTCCTTTGTGTCCTACTGGTTCCTACTGGTTCCTACTGGTTCTACTGGTAGCTACTGGTTCCTTTACTCTCTTGCTCTCGATGAAGGCGGATGCTTTTTCCCTCTGCTCCCTCCCTGCCCATGTCTGCCCTGCTTGCTCTGTTTTTGTCCTGTCTTTTTCTATATTTTTGGAGCCTTTCTTTGCACATCCTTCAAATCTACAAATTATGGATCTGGTCAACCGATCTCTCAATGCAATTGATCAAATTTTCTTGACGAGAAGTCTGGGCACAGGAGAGCCCTCTTGTCCTGCAGGGGCAACCCGGCGGGATTCACCTGGATTTATTATAACAGGATTTCTGCTGTTTGGAGCTTGTGGATTCCTGGATTATCGACAAATTTGTGACGGACTTGGCCGAACTAGCGAACACTCAGACTGTTGGTGTGGACAGAGACGAGGACTCTAAAACTCACTAACAGGATGGAATCGATCTTGGAGAAGTTGGTAGTTTTGGCTCAGTGGAACGGCCAAACTAATTTGGATGATTGGGAACTGAGATGTATCAGAGAGACTTTAGGGAAGATTGAAATTTATAATCTTCCCGACCTAAGATGTTCTGTTTCTGAATTGGCTTTCCCCGTGTGGCCTTGGAAGGGCTGCATATTTCATAAGATATGCAAACATAACGCTACTTCCCTCCTCACCCCATCCTGTATACATGCAGCTGTGGAGATGAGCGCTCCCAAGGACATTCCTGGATAACATCTTATTGGACTTCTGCTGTGAGGCTGAGCAACGAGGTTTCATGGCCCTTTGACGTCACCGCCTTCACTCATGTCTTTGTTTTGCCCTTTGTTTTGTCTGAATGTTGCCATTTGCCCTAATGTGTCCTTTCCTCTTTTTCCTTTGGTTTGTTATTTTGTTTGTATTTCTTTTTTACTCATGTAAAGCACTTTGAATGGCCTTGTTGCTGAAAATGTGCTATATAAATAAAATTACCTTACCTTACTGGTGGGTCCTGGTGGCTACTGGTTCCTACTGGTTCTTACTGGTGGAGTGGGCTGTCTCCACACAGCGGTCAAGGTTTCATCGGTTTTCTAGAAGCTGATCAGACACATTAAACCAGAAGAAGAGAAACTCCAGTTGAACTAAAAACCTGAAACTAAAATTATCCATAATCTCAGGAGTCAAACTTTGCACCAGATTAAGATTAAAAATATAATAAAGAATAAACCAGCCCTTCAAACCTCCTGGTGGCTCCTCCCCCTCATTAACTCATTAATCTACAGGAGCCAATCAAATCCTTGATGTTTTGCTGACAGCCTGAAGGCTCAGCTTCATCACCTCCTCCTCCTCCTCGCTGTGCCTGTCATGGCCGCCGTAAGCCTCTAATGGCTGTTTATCAGTTAATGGCGGCTCTGACCTTAATGGTTCTTTAATCTGCTGCTGCTTTTCATTTCATCACTCTGATGGTTCAGCAGAACAAAAGCTGAGTGGTTCCTAATCGGCCGCAGATTTACACACAGATCACTGAGACGCCGATTACGCGCCGTCTCCATGGCGACGCAAGCAGCCGGGGAACGTCTGGGGCAAGTGGGCCGGGCCGGTTCTGGTCTGCAGACCTCGGCTGGTTGCCTTGGTGACCCACCTGATCTCTGGGAGGAAGACGATCCACTCAAACATCCGACCTGCTGACAGGAAGTGGGTTGGTTCTGCTCATGTGGGTTCGGACCGGCTCCTCCTGCAGAACCACGCAATGAGCACGCGGCGGTAAGTGGGTCATGTGACCATCAGCGGGATTATTAGGACTAATGGAGGATTTCTGCTGCCATAATTCAGCTTCATAACTGCAGGAAGACGCGGCTGGATTAGACATCTGGACCGAACTGCTTCACTTCTGATCCTGATTAGGATGAGAACGATTATCATCTGGAGGAACATGGCAGGCTGCTGCAGCACCTACAGCCTGATGCTGCAGCATCAACATGGCTGCTGCTGCAGCAGGGTGATCACCTGACTCAGGTCTAGTGGAGCATCAGGATCAGAACTGGAACTCTGGTTTAACCTCAGCCAGCAGCCAGCTGCCTGGGCTCGGTGCTGCAGTACATCGGGGTCATGGTGGCGTGTCCTGCAGCCTCCACCAGCCGCTGCAGCAGCGCCCCTCCCTGATTGATGTTATTGGATTAGTTACATCGCCCTCAACATGATTGTGGCTCAGAAATGAAATTAAAATGTGTGTTGAATGGGATTTTCCAGGAAAGTCCTGTAAAAACCACGACGGTAATAAGGAATGACTAATTCTCCTAAAGTCGATTAAACACCATCTCATCCCAGGAAGACGTGCTTGGATTAGGCCACATTAGGACGAAGATTAAACTGTTTTCATCAGCTCTGTTATTATTCTGCAGCATGTTCCTGTCCAGAGATTAACTGCTCCAAAAACAAGCCATTAGACACAGATTACTGGAGAGCGGCCCCCAGGGGCCGCAGGGGGCTGTAGGGCGGTGGGCCCCCTGCAGCCCCCTGAAGCGCCCTGTGGCCCCCTGATGCCCCCCTCAGCCCCCTGTGGCCCCCTCAGCCCCCTGTGGCCCTCTGAGGCCCCCTGTGGCCCCCTGAGGCCCTTAGAGAGATGCCTGTTGACCAGCGGACACTGCAGCGTCTCAGCGTCTCTAAACAGCCGATCCATTTTCATCCAGCTTGTTTCAGACGAGGCCCGCAGCATGCCTGAACAGAACCGCTGCCTTCCATTATATAATGATGCAATATAATAATATTAATGGGATAATTTAATGCAATTTTCTTTATTTGATGCACCCTGACTCTGCGGCTAATCTGAAGGCTTTGTTTAAAAATGATTGAAAAATGAAAGGAGTCCGAGCGGCTAATCCTCCACCGAGGTCAGACAGACAGGAGGAGGAGGAGGAGGAGGAGGACCCTCTTCCTCCTCCTCTGAGCCTCAACAGCTCCTCAGAATCACAAGCTGCCGTTATTAAACGTCAAACAGAAGCACAAGATCAGAAACCTGGGACACTGTGCTGTGTGTGTGTGTGTGTGTGTGTGTGTGTGTGTGTGTGTGTAAGTCAGTCCATGAACTCTGACCCAGATCGCCCCTCCAAGGTGTTTTCCAGGAGCTGCAGCCGACGGGAGACTCGCAGCAGGAACCGATCCAGACCGACTTTCTGCTCTGACTGTTGATAGAACAGCTCATTCCTTGCAGCTAACCGCTAACAGCTAATCACTGATCACTGTTGATCAAAAAGCAGCTAACCAACCCATGAGGCCTTAGTCTTCATGCTGGTGGTCGCAGGTTCGATTCCCAGCCTGGTGACATCTGCCGCATGTCTTCCCCTCTCTCATTACCCTCTTTCCTGTCGAACTACTTTCAAATAAAGGCCACTAGAGCCAACAAAACCTTAAAAAAAAAGTAGCTAACCGCTAATGGCTGCCGATCAGTTACAGATTCTCCATATACCAGGTAGCCACCAAATCTTGTTAGCAGAAATCCATGTTCAACATCCTGAACCAACAGTATGAACAGACACACAGTCTGCCAGGAATCCATGGTGTTTCCAGCTGCATGGGCCCCATCTGGGACAGAATGGGTCCCATCGGGGGCAGAGGGCTCTGCTTTGACCAGTCTGATCAGGTTTTCTTCCCAGCGATCTGCAGCTGAACTCTGCAGACACTCAGCAGTAAAACCACGCCGCACTCCATGTGAGAGCTCGGCATTCTGGGAAATTATGAGCCTGTGGAAGCTGTGCATGAGGCAGGTTCACTGAGACAGGAACAGTGACGATTCATTTTGGTTCACCCCCAACAAAATGGCGGCCAACGCCAGACATGCAGGTTTTCTTCCAGCCTAATTTGTTCCTTTACTGAAGTTTCATTGACCTCATGATGTTACTGATCCTGAATCTGTTACCTGATCGGACCAGAAGCAGCAGGTCGGGTCAGGAGTGAAAACACAGAGCGGCTGAGACCAGGCCAGGGATCAGCAGAATGGCTTTCTGGGTAATTTTATGTATCTAAAAACGTTTTAATCAGGGGAAGTGGAGCTGCAGGCTGGTTCTGCTGTGGTGGGCCAGGTTCTTCCGGACCGGACCGGACCGGCTGGCTCCTGATGAAGAGATGAATCTGACAATCAGGAACATATTGTGTTTAAGTCCATCTGATGAATCTGACGGTTTAATCCGGGCCGTCAGAACCGCCCTGGATTACATATTGTCCATCTTCCCACCGCCCAGAATCTCATTTCGGAGCCGAATTGTTCAATCTGCTGCTCACATGTTGGAGAGCCGATCAGGTCCAATCAAACGCCACGAGGGATTAAAGTGGGCCGGTTCTGGTTCTGAGAGGCCACCGCTCCATTCCGGGGTTCCTCTTGGTCCCCCAGCAACAGTTTGGGTTATTATGGTCTGCATGGGAGGGCAACCACAATGTCATGGCGCTACCATGGTTACCAAAGGACGTTACCACTCGACCACTTTCTCCTACTGCTCTCCAGAGACGATGAAGATCAGTGAACACCTGGATGACCCCTTACCTGGATGACCCCTCACCTGGATGACCCCTCACCTGGATGACCCCTCACCTGGATGACCCCTCACCTGGCCCACAGTGGACCCTGAGGCCCCAGCAGAGTTCTGACCCGCAGTAATCTGGTTCTGGATCAGACGGAACCATCTGGTGTTCTGATCTTTTATTAAAGCGAGTCGATGAACGGCGGCTTAGGATCAACAGAGCGGCAGCAGCGAGGAGGAGGCCGCGCTCTGATTGGAGGATTAGAGCAGGAGCTTCCAGCAGCTGCAGATGTTCTGCTCGACCCGGATGAAAAGTTCTGGGATGAGCCCGGCCCAAATGGCCCACAGAACCGCCACTTCCTCCTGACAACCAACAGAGGTCCTGAAGAAGACAAGCCTCTGGTCTGGTTCTGTTCTGAAGTTCTACCGGGTCCTCCAGTAATGAGGTTTTCATAGAAAGCTGTTCTGCTCATCATGCTGGTACCGGTACTGGTTCTGGTCCTATAGACAGAATCCGGCCTCCAGCCGTTTTCCTTCTGACTGGGAGCCGTTATGCATCGCCACCTTAAATACACTGCAGCGCCACCTTAAATACACTGCAGCGCCACCTTAAATACACTGCAGCGCCACCTTAAATACACTGCAGCGCCACCTTAAATACGCTGCAGCGCCACCTTAAATACACTGCAGCGCCACCTTAAATACACTAATCCAAAAACAACATTTTCCCTCATGGGGACCAAGAAAATGTCCCCATAACCCCACATTGTAGACAGAAATAGGTTCCCATAAGGATATGAAAACTTGGTACACACACACACGCACACACGCACAAACTTTTCTCTATCTATGAAATCCTCCACATCTGGAGCATCAATGTTTACATGTGGGGTTTGTATCAGCCAGGACTGTGACATCATTTCCTGTGTCATCTTGTAGCATGCTACCTGAACCAGACTCCCAACAGGAACCAGAACCAGAACCAGATGTTTTCTGGGTCCTGGTTTGATGCGGAGCTGAAAAACCTGCTGACATGAGGAAAAAGTTCTGGAACGACAGAACCAGTTCTGAACCAATTCTTTTATGTCTAGGTTCCTGCTGTTCGCAGAGCACTGTCCCTTTAAGACGGCGCTGTCCCTTTAAGACGGCGCTGTGCCTTTAAAACGGCCTGCCTGTTTGCTGCTGTTTGCCGGATCTTCCCGCTGATTAAGGTGCGCTCTGATTGGCTGCCTCCCTGCAGCTCATCCACTCGCAGATAACCAGGATTTCACTGATTAAAAATAATCTCAACAGTTTATTTTAAGCAGAAATAAATCTCAGCTGACATCATCAGAAAGAAAAAGGAGAACAGAGACGGATTAAAAACATCAGCCTCAAATTTGCTTTAATTATCTCTGATAAGCAGATTCCTCCAAACTAATTGCTTTTTAAACCCGCTGACCATTTTTACCTTCTTCCACGCAGATACACACGGAGCTGCCAGCCTGCCAGTCAATCCCCAGGGATTAAACTGCAACTTGGCCCTAATTTTGTCCGACTTTCACCAGGAGGAGAAGCAACAATCAGCCGGTTTCCTCCAGTAGGAGGTCAGCGGCTCATGTTAGCCTGCTAGCCCGTTAGCTCACCACACAACATTTAGGATCAATATGCTCACCTTAAACACAGTGTGATGTCATTCATGTTTTATTTGGTTTATTCAGCGGAAAAATGTTTTTCCACCTGTATTATTTTAATTATCTTTCAATTTTATTTTAAAAAGCCACAGGTGTTCTGGGTGTGGTTTCAGGAAAAGCGTTAGCCTAGCAGGAAGTGGATGAATTAACTCCACCCACCAACAGCTAACCGATTTCTAGGAACTGCTAACATTTAGTTAGGACTTACAACTTTCTGATATCTAATTAAAGTTGATATCTAGTTAGCACTAACCGCTAACATCAAGCTAATGCTAACAATTAACGGTTATCTAGCTATTGCTAAAGGCTAATTGTTGTTGCCAGTTAGCTAATCATGCTAACTACTGAGCCTCTGATTGGTCCAGAGCCAGTCTGTGTGTGGTTTTTATTTGACAAATTAAAGTTTTTACGGTTTAATTTGGCCAAATTGACCAAATAAAAACAAAATCAGGTTCTTTTTGGTTCCTGCTGCTGTAAATTCTGAGTCTCTGCAGATGATTATTGATTGGTGGAGTTGATCAGAGTTGATCAGAGGAGCAGATTAGGAAGCAGAACATCAGATGAAGAGTCTGGATTAAATCAATACTGTGGATTACCTTCATATGACGGAGCAGATTGATTGATTATAATAATCTTCAGATTATCTCTGATCTTTTCATCCACTCTTCATCAACATCATCATCATCATCATCGTTTCTCTTTGACCTTCTGTAATTAATGTGCAGACGTCAGGGGTCAGAGGTCACCGCTGTAATCTGCATGTAGCATCAACTCAATAATTCTGGACAGATTCAAGGCCTGAGCCGGGTCAAGATGGGTCCAACCGGTCAGGATGGGTCTGAATATGGGCCCATCTGGACCCATCTGGACCCGTCCAGGTCTGGTTGTGACCCAGTCCAACAAACTACTCAGGACAGAAATGTGCTGAGGGCTTTTGGGTCGGAACCAGGACTGGACCTCAGAGGAAATGTTAGCTGTTCTCCAGGCCATGATGCTGCCACCGCCGTGCTTCACTGAGGGTCCGGTTTGAAGGCCCAGCAGAACCTCAGAGGTTCTGGAAGGAGAGCAGAGACGGGTTTCCACCAGAAGGTCCAACAATGAGCAGCAGCTGGTCGTCATAGAGACGGGACCCTGATGGTTCTGATGGACCGGGTCCATCAGAACCATCAGGGTCCCGTCT
>NW_015116235.1:44914-45882 GCF_001443285.1 Poecilia latipinna
CTCCCCTTCATGTCCCACTAATTATTCATAAATTCACATTTATGCTAATAGATTAACCTCATTCAGAGAGTAAAACGGCTCCAGGATTAAAGTGGTTCAATTAAAGTCTGGAGGTCTGGACCCGGTCCGGACCGGCCCACGTGCCCTTACTGTCCCCCCCGCCCCCCCCCTTGCCGTCCCCCCAGTAATCTTTAAAGGTTCTATCCAGACACACTGGAAGCTCTAATGGCCAATGATTAAAACTGTCTGACCCGGTTCTTAACCGGACCCGCAGCCGTTCGTGTCCAGAGACCTGGACCCAGCTCGGAGGGGCCTGGGTCAGGGGTCAGGGGTCAGGGGCGGGGCCTTCAGAGGAGCCATCCAGAGTGACAGTGAGCACCAGGCCGGTTCTGATGGCCCGGTCCACTCTGGAAATCTTCCCAGTTCTGGAGACGTTTCAGACTCTGGATCTGCTGAGGATGCGGTTGGCAGAACCTCAGGTCCAGTTTGAACCTGCCCAGTTTGGACTGAGCCTCCTGGTGTCAGATGAACTGAAGAACCTATTCTGGACGACCCGGACCGCCCCAACAGAACCAGGTTCTGGCTGGTATTTTAGGAAATTTGCATTTTAAAAATTACCGTTTTAAATATTCAGAAATATAAATGAGGTCTAGTTTCAGAAATGAAATTATTTTTAATAATTAAAAATACCTATAAGTGTTTTGATTGATCTTCCTCAGTTGTTTGACAATATTTAGATTTGATTAATTTAATCTGTCATTTATTAATTTTAACGTAGTTTTTTTACTCATTGTTAATTTTGTTGGAAATAACAAATGGAATTATTGGTTTATTATCATTATTATTATTACTAAACATGTTTTTAGGATAATTTTTTCATATTTAGAACTGAGTTTTCATTCATTTATTGCATTAATGTGTCTGAAGATGAAGTTAAAATAAGAAGTGTGTGTGTGTGTGTGTGTGTG
>NW_015116235.1:50011-56950 GCF_001443285.1 Poecilia latipinna
GTCTTTCTGTCCTCCTGTCTCTCCGTCTCTTGTTCCAGAATCTGAATCTTGCTTCTTCATTTCTTTTTGTTTCTGATTCTGTTAAAGGTTTTAAACTTTGACCTCACCTGGCTCTGGGATGTGGTTGCCATGGTAACTCCTGCAGCTCGGTGACGCCACAGGGAGAAGATGAAGAGGAGATCTGGGTCTGATCAAAGATCAACAAACCTTCCTCCTCCTCCTCCTCTTCCTCCGGTCAGTAAATCCAGATCGGATTGGAGGGAAATTGGTGGCAATTAATCCTCTGGGATTGAGAGGAGACCCCCGCCCTCTCCTCCTCCTGCCCACCCCACTGGTTCTGGCTCCTGATTGGCTGCCGCCGCGGACCCGGGGGCCCGGGGCCGCATAAATTCCCCCCGCCGGGTCCAGGTCCCGTTTTTCGACCTTCATCCCTCCTCTTCCTCAGCATGACCGGCAGGGAGGAGCTCAGCGAGGACAAGCCCAGGGTGCGGATGCTCTCCCCGGGGTTCGGCATCGACAAGGCCCGGCTGCACGGCTCCGGGTTCCGGTCCAAAGGCTTCGCCATCACCGACCTGCTGGGTCTGGAATCAGACCTGGCGGCGCGGCAGCAGCCCGCCGGGGCGCCGTGCTTCCTGCCGGGACACCTGCCGCTGCTGCAGGCGCGGCCAGACGGGCACTACATGCAGAACCTGGAGGCCCAGCGGGAGCAGTACTCCGGTACGGACCGGTACGGTTCTGGAGTGGCCCATTTCCACCGCGGTCTGGTTCTGATGTTCTGGTTCTGTTGTGCAGATGAAGAATGTCTGTCGGACCGAAACGACTCGAAAAGCTCCGGAAACTCCCAGAAGAGGAAGAAGAGGAGACACCGGTGAGGAAGATCTTCACCCGGAAACAAGTTTGAAAAATTACAGAAATTAGACAAATTTAAAATATTAAATTGTAAGATTTATTTTTCCTCTGAATCTGCAGCTCGGTTCCGATAGACGCAGCAGCTCCGGGACTTTGAGCTAATTTAGAAATTACTGACGAAAATAAAAAAACAAACAGAAAATATTAAATGAAACGAAATTTGATTTTTATTAATTAAATTCTGATGGACCAGAACCGGTTTCTAATTACTGACAACAAGTAAATCCTGATTGACTTTATCGAATTATAAATCAATAACAATGAATAAATTCGAGTTTGGTAATTAATAAATACGTTTGGTTCAAACAGATTTATTTTAATTTACTCAGAAAAACATCAAAATAAAAAAATCTGGCGTTTTAAATGGATTTTCTCTCAATAAATCACTTTACCCATCAGAGAGAATTAATTTAAGGCATTAAAGATCAAATAATGAGCTACAAATATAATAATAATAATAATAATAATAATAATAATGATAATAATAATAATAATAATAATAATAATTATTATTATTATTATTATTATTATTATTATTATTATTATTATTATTATTGTTAAAGCAGCAGCATTAAACCATGTGAACAGAACTGGTTCTGGTTCTGAAAGTGCAGCTCAGCTAATTCCGACCTGATTCCTCTTCCTCTTCCTCAGCACCGTCTTCACCTCCCACCAGCTGGAGGAGCTGGAGAAGGCCTTTCATGAGGCCCACTATCCGGACGTCTACGCCCGGGAGATGCTGGCCATGAAGACGGAGCTGCCGGAGGACCGGATCCAGGTGAGCCTGGGGTCCGGTTCGGTGGGTTCCGTTCGGTTCTGATGTGTGCATAAAGAGGAGGTCCACAGAACCGAGGACTGTGTTTTGTTTGTGTGAACTTATTTATTTTCTGTTCTCCTTTTAGATTCAGTAATAATATAATCACTAATCTTTATTAAATAAATGTATTATTACCTTTTGTGTATAAAAATATATGAACTAAAATAAAACAATGTGATACATATTCATAAATTATTTAGGTGTTTAAAATAATGCACACATTATTTTATTTGTTAGTAATTCATAAGAATTTATCATTAATACAAATTTTTATTATTTATGATAATATACTCATTTTAATTGAATAGTCTTTATATATTTAGTTATATTTACATTAAAATACAGAAACTAAAATAAAACAAAATGATATTCATCAATTATTATTTAATTCTCAAATGTATAAAAAATATTACACAAACATCTATATTCATTAGTATTCAGTCAATACTTTATTATAGCTTGTTAATAATCGTTATATTATAATATTTGTTACGTCCAAAAAGGGCGTAACATATTTGAGGAACGGAGGCAAGAAAGAGGGTCCAAAATTATTTTATTTTAAAACTTTTAACTTTTCTTTTGCTTCAGCTGCTTTGCAAAAGAGAGACAGTTAAACACCCTCAGTCCAAAACAAGAGAAAAATAAAAGTATTAACAGAAAGTTGGACCTGGTGAGCCGATCCAAAAGAACAAAACGGTACAGCAGGGGGCCGACCCGGTACCGGGCCGCCGGAGCCCCCACTGGCACGGAACCTACTGCAAAAGAAAGACCGAAAACAGGAGAACCGGCAGTGGCGCAACTACACATTATTCAGGTGGATGCGAAAACAAAATCGGCGCCCCGCCCCCCCAGGGAAGGAACGTCAGGGTGAAGGCGACGCTACATGATGAAGTGTAAAACTCGCTACATGTACCTCGTTATGTGCAAGAGGTGAAGGAGGCCAATGGCGGGGCTCAGGACAGAACCCAGCGGACCGACAGCCACGACGTAGCGACATCAAATTAATGACCAAAAATAAGAAATGACCCAAACTTCAAAATATATTAAACAAAAAGTCATTCAACTAAAGTCCACATGCTGTGGTTCTGCTGGTGTCCAGGTGTGGTTCCAGAACCGGCGGGCGAAGTGGCGGAAGCGTGAGAAGTGCTGGGGCCGCAGCAGCGTCATGGCGGAGTACGGTCTGTACGGCGCCATGGTCCGCCACTCCATCCCGCTGCCGGAGTCCATCCTCAACTCGGCCAAGAACGGCATGATGGGTTCCTGCGCCCCCTGGCTGCTCGGTGAGCCGCATGCACGTCAGTGCCACGCACACGCACACCGGCAGCAATACACACGCGCTCACTCACAGCGCCCCCTGCTGGCCGCCTCCCGTTCTGACCTGATCTGGTCTGGCTCCGCCCCCTCAGGTATGCACAAGAAGTCCCTGGAGATGGCCAAGAAATGCTCCAGCCCGCCGCCGCCCGATCCGTTCTGCGACGCTCCGGAGCGGCGCGCCGAGGGGGCGGGGCTTCTGGAGGGGGAGGAGACAGATGAAGAAGAGGAGGAGGAGGAAGAGGCCATCGACCTATCCAGCTCTGCCAAACAGTCGCAGCAGGAAGAGGGCGGGGCCTCTCCAAGGACCACGCCCTCGCCTCAGCAGGAGAGCAGCGGCGAATCAGAGGAACACAGCTGAAGGTGGGCGGGGCCTGCTCTGACTGGCTGATGGGAACTGCAATCTGATTGGCTCTTCCTTCATGAGGAAGCATCATCTGTTGCCATGCAAACCTGCTGCATTTAGGCGGAGTTTATTTATGTGGCAAGTGGAGCAGGGCAGCCCCACCCACCCGGGAACCAATCAGAGAGGAGTGGGCGGGGCTAGAGGACAGGCTGAAGGTTCTGCAGAACCTGGAGAACTTCACTGGACCGGGTCAGACTCCAGAACTCCAGGATCTGTTTGGTTCTTTTCCCCGTTTTCCATCTGTGTTGGGTGGAAACTTCCTGTCTGTTCATCCATGTGTTTGGAGATCAGAATGTAAAATACAAACTATAGTTACTGTTTATGGTTGTTGTTGTTATTATTATTACTAAATGTCTGCACAGCCATTGGTCACCAGAGTGAAAAATAAAAATAAGATATTTTTTGGAGGATCTGAGACTTTGTGTCATAAATCATGATGAAAAATCAAGAAATGGATGGATGGATGGATGGATGGATGATGGATGATGGATGAGTCCTGTAGTCCATCCAGCATCCTTCTGTCCAGAATCTCCATGGCAACCATCAGGTGTGTTGCTGTCCACTCAATTAAAACATCTTCAGGATGTCTGTTCAGACTACCCATAGTCATGCTAGCCATCAGCGCTACCATCACGTTGCCATGGAGACAGCCATAGAAAGGAGGAGTCCAGCTGCAGACCAGCTGTAAGACTGTCCTGATGTTGGTGACGTTCAGCAGCATTTCCTGGATTATTGTTATTGTTTTCATGTTTCTCTCTAATAATGACAGGAGATTTTCCACAACAAATAAAGGATTAAAAATTAAAACGTGACCAAAACAAAGGAGATTATTGTTGTGTGTCGGTCAATCTTTCTGTTATTATCTGTCAGTACGGGTCAACACCGGATAAAGCCTGTTTCTGTTCTGGTGACTGTTGCCAGTGGAGAAGACGATGCACAGAAGGATCTTCCATAAAATCAACCATGAGCATCAGACTGCCTTCAGTCAGAGGCTTCTTCTCACTCCCTGTGACTTCGTCTGCTACGGGAGATCCTTCCTGCCCACGTTACAACATTTAGTTTCCCTCTGCGATCAAAAATGGTTTTCTAAAATAAAGAATCTGTATCCAATGGAAGATCAGGGCCAAAAAAATCAATTCTGACCTTAAAGTTAAAATTCTGAGAAAAAAAGTCAGAATTTCCTTCGGTTTATTATAAAATAATAATAAATGAATGAATCTGGCTAAAATGAGCTGCTTTTCTCTGTTTGCTGTATGAATTATGCCATGTTTATGATTTTTGTTTTTTAAAGAAAACGGAAAAGGCACTGGACGAGTTACCTACGTCATTTCCTGTGCCGCTGTAAGCCGCTTGCTAACCCGGAGCTGACCGCGGTCCAGAATGGCGGATTTAGCCGCAGTCCGGAGCCAGGTGGCTCTGGTCGTGAACAGCCTGGCCCAAACCCTGCTTACGGAGCTCCGAACCGCGGGGCATGCGGTCCGTGTAAGCAGCCCGGAGCCCCGGTCAGAGGTAAAGCTAACCGTGGCTAACAGCAACACTTCCGGCTCCAGCAGCTCATGTCGGGTGACGTCACGGTCCTTGTGAACTCTGCAGCGAGTTTAACTTTTTTTATTTACTATCAAGTAACAAAGCTACTAACTGTGGAGGACCAAAACCGACATAATAAGAAATAAAATAATAAATATATAAATAAAATAATAAATATATATTTTGATAAGAAATAAAAGCATAAATATATATTTAGCTTTTTCTTTTCCTTACACTTGAGTTTCCATCAAGTAATGTATATATTTTATTTTTCATTTCCCCCTAAACATGCGTTTTTTCTGCTGCATTGTTATGTTAATGAGGAGAGCTTCCTTCTATGACTACTATTGGCCAATAGAGCTTTGGAACGTGACGTCACTGCTGTAGACGGAGGGACACCAGCGCCATCTTTGGGGTCCTCTCTGTTAAACATAACCGAGAAAAACAGTCTTGCAGATTGTTTTTAATCAAAGTTATTTAAAATAATTTAGCTATGGCACTAACTTACTGCGTTATTGAATGTAATGTCCGATCACACAACTGAAACTGTAAAAAGATAGAAAATGGACTTTCGTTTCACTATTTTCCTGCTTGGAAACAACGCGAGGAAGCTAAGCTATCGGAGCTAACTAAAAGGAGACGAATCTCATGGTGTCAGCGGTGAGACGTCCTGATATTACCTTCTCCAACATCCCCAGATACCTACAAGTTTCCTCCAGACATTTCTATTAGGGTGAGTGTCTAAATTCACTTTGTTGGTGTTGTGTCATAATTTATTTGCTATGATTTTGTCCGGGTGTTCTCATGTTCAGTTTCTGTTGAATTCATTTAAGTGGGTCAACCTTGCTTAGATCGGGCTAATATTATTTATGTAGCATAGTCCGAGTTTTGTCAGTGGACATCGAGGTTCTTACATTATTGTGAAGTAAACTATTTTACTAGTGTTATCAAATTTACAGCTTTAATAGCGATGTGTTCTGATATGTCCTCTTGAAGGCAAACCGACGTATGAAATGGATGAGCTCAATCCTGACTGGGGTCCAGCGCTGAATGTGGGTCACTGAGGTAAACGCCACAACATCGGACCGACATGGGCGTCAATTAAAGAGGCGATACAGCAAAACCATCAACAGGTTACTGAGTCTGATTTCATTATTTACCCCAGAAGAGGTAAATAATGAAAACAGAGCAGCGGAGGCAACAGAAGAGGAGCAAGTTGGAGAGGCTGAGGAGGAGGAAACCCCAGGAGAGGAGCTCAGCAAGGCTGCAGACCCTGAAGAGGAACATGAACCATTTGTGTTGAAATATGTGTACAGTTGGAAGTGGCTGTTTTCTCTCATTTAATAATTTAATGCATTAAACATTCATGAATCGTTTGATTCAAGCACTTCAAGTTACATGTAAACAGGTGAAGAAATGAATCACATTTTAAGTAAAAATTTGATATTTAAAATATTTCAGGTATACATGTAATGAAACATTATATTTTTAAATAAACATTTTATGTGATTAAAGTAAACAATTATATAATCAGAAATCTAATTGTATACAGCAAAACCATCAACAAGTGGGGGAGCAAGTTACAGAGACTGTTTTCATTATTTACCCCAGAAGAGGTAAATAATGAAAACACAGTAGCAGAGGCAACAGAAGAGGAGCAAGTTGGAGAGGCTGAGGAGGAAACGCCAGGAGAGGAGCTCAGCAAGGCTGCAGAATATGTGTACAGTTGGAAGTGGCTGTTTTCTCTCATTCAATAATTTAACGGTTTAACGCACCTGGATCAAATGATGGCTCGTTAGATGGCCTAAGGAACATTGACAAGCTGAAAAGGTTGTTGCTACCACCAGGGAGAGAACTAAAACGTGCAGGATGCCGGAGCAGGAGGACCGACTTTGGACACCCCTGGTTTAGCCCTTCATGGTTCTTTTGATATTATTTGACGCATTGTTAGAATTATGTTATTGCTTTC
>NW_015116235.1:58824-71974 GCF_001443285.1 Poecilia latipinna
TGTTTTCATTATTTACCCCAGAAGAGGTAAATAATGAAAACAGAGTAAGGCAACAGAAGAGGAGCAAGTTGGAGAGGCTGAGGAGGAAGAAACCAGGAGAGGAGCTCAGCAAGGCTGCAGACTGAAGAGGAACAGGAACCATTGGAATACAGTTGGAAGTGGCTGTTTTCTTTCATTTAATAATTTAATGTATTAAACATCCATGAATCGTTTGATTCAAGCACTTCAAGTTGCATGTAAACGTGAAGAAATGAATCACATTTTAAGTAACAATTTGATATTTAAATATTCAGGTAATAAACATACACGTAATGAGATTATATTTTTAAATAAATATTTTATGTGATTAAAGTAAACAATTATATAATCAGAAATCTAATTGTATACAGCAAAACCATCAACAAGTGGGGGAGCAAGTTACAGAGACTGTTTTCATTATTTACCCCAGAAGAGGTAAATAATGAAAACAGAGCAGCGGAGGCAACAGAAGAGGAGCAAGTTGGAGAGGCTGAGGAGGAAACCCCAGAAGAGGAGCTCAGCAAGGCTGCAGACTCTGTAGAGGAACAGGAACCATTTGTGTTGAAATATGTGTACAAGTGGAAGTGGCTGTTTTCTCATTTAATAATTTAATGGATTAAACATTCATGAATCGTTTGATTCAAGCACTTCAAGTTTCATGTAAACAGGTGAAGAAATTAATCACATTTTAAGTAAAAATTTGATATTTAAATATTTCAGGTAATAAACATACACGTAATGAAAGATTATATTTTCAAATAAATATTTTAAACAATTATATAATCAGACATCTGTCAGGACTCTGGGTTTTTGGGTTTGTTTTGCTTTTCATTTTATTTAGCTTCATGTTTTAATTCACTAGTTCACTAGTTTAGCCCTTCATGGTCCTTTTGACATTATTAGAGGTATTTAGTGTAGTTGGAATTATATTATTGCTTTTCCTTGTTTGTCTGAGTCCAGCCTTCTTTAATGACTATAGTTTAATTCTATTTTATCCTTCTAGTTATTTCTTATTTCAGCCTCCCTGCAGGGTTTCTAATAATGTTTATTTCTTAATTTGATCACCATAGGTTCAGTTATTCTTCCATGTCTGAGTCTGTATCTTTCTTTAGTAATTCTAGTTGGGTTTTTCTTTGTTTAGATCTTCTAGTTTCTCTTGCTGTGTGTTCCTTAGTTCTTATTGTTAGATCAGCCTTGTTTCTATTTAGGTTCGGTTATGGTTTCCCTCATATCTTTCTCTCCTAGTTCATCAGGTTTTCTTTACTCTTAGTGTTTTTTGTATTAGAAGTATTTTTCAGTTCCCTGTTTCCTCCCGTTTCTGTTCCCAGCAGATCTCCTTAGTTTCCCTGTGCCAC
Organism: Poecilia latipinna; assembly: GCF_001443285.1. NCBI lineage: Eukaryota > Metazoa > Chordata > Actinopteri > Cyprinodontiformes > Poeciliidae > Poecilia > Poecilia latipinna. The sequence continues at coordinate 60,198 of NW_015116235.1, forward strand.
CTCCTCCCCAGCCCTCAGCCAGCTGCTGTGCCAAATTACTCACATCTGCTATCACTCTTCTCATCTAGCAGTCATTGTTCCCATTACTTAAGCTCCTCTTTGTCAGACACAACTCACCAGTCCAACTTGTTACCCTGCTCACCATGTTGCCAGTTGTTACCTTTGTTATCCCCCCTGTCTCCTGTTTCATTGTGTTTAGGATTTCCTTGTTTTCCCTGGATTTTGGATTTAGTTCGTTTATTTTGTTCATTAAAATAACATCTTCATAAAGTACGTCCACCGCCACATCATGACACAAACCAGATGAAAGAGCCCATCTTTAAACATTTAATGTGTAATTAAACAATAAAGGTGACAAATGTTATGAAATAGATCAGTCTTTAAGTAGATATTTGTTGTATTTAACATATTCCAGGTAAGTGAACATGTAATGAAATAGATCCAGTCGTAGAATTTTATGCAATTGAACATTACGGGTAACAAGTGATGACCATCTGAGGTAATACATTTTATGAATATTTTTTAAAATATAATTTTGGTTAAATAAAAAAGGGGTCCAAATGGAATAAAAATATGCCTCATCTATGCAGTCTAGTAGAACAATTTCACACAGATTGAGTTAATGGCACACGATTTGGAAGCTACTGAAGAAAACATTTAATGTTAAATTTATTTAAATTATTGAATATGCCTTAAACATGTAATAGAGGATAGTGTGCCTCGTGTAATAGCATGAATGACCACTTTTTTGTATCAGTTGGTCACAAGTCAAGGCATTTATTTACAGGAGTGTTTGGAAATTGACGGTCTCTATGTGAACCTCCGAGCGCTTCAGGAGGCATCGGTAGAGAACAGCTGGCCGAAATCAGCGTTCATAAATCGGACCAACCTTGAGATAAACGTCCCTTACTCCGCAGAGCGCGAATATCCAGTATCCAACTTGAAAACAACTTCACTGCAGTCGGTAATACAATAAAACCACCGGGATAAAGTTTGTTTTGGTCTGTGGCCTGTAAAGATGGCACCGAGCGACTGGACCTAAACGCCCCACAACGTCTGACGCAGTGACGTTGGTCCAAAGCTCCACTGGCCAATAGCAGCTCTCTTCATTAACATAACGATGCAGCAGAAATACAGCGAGCAGAAAAAGACAAAGCAAAAATCTATTTTTCTTGACAGAAACTCATGTGTAAGGAAAAGGAAAAACTAAATATATATATTTATGCTTTTATTTCTAATCAAAATATATATTTATTATTTTATTTATATATGTAAGATATATATTCTTTTATTCATATATTTATTATTCTTTTATTTCTTATTATGTCGATTTTGGTCCTTAACTAACAGCAACGCAGGAGAATATGAACTAGAATCTCCTTCATAATCTAAATAAATATTTTATCTCATTCCACTGCTGACAGTCTTGTTACATTTAATGTCAGTTCAGTTTCAGTCGTTCACTTTTAACGTGGAGATCGAAAATCAATACTGAATCTCCGAAAACATTTCTGATTAACTGAATCTACGATAAACGGATCGCTTTGCTCACCTTCCCAAAATCTAATGAAATGATATTTTCTCAGAAATGATGACAACAAACTCACAGGACCTAAGATATGTTTCGAAAAATAACACTGTTTTCATACCAGTATTCATTAAAACTTAAACACGGAGTGAGAAGTTCCACTGAAAATTCATTATCCTGAAGTCTGGATGTTTGGCAGTTTAACTGGAATCTCCTGGTCTCAAAATCCACATTTCCAAGGATTTCAAATCCTGCCAGCTTCCGAAATATAAAATTAGAAAAATGAAACCATATGGAATGTTTTAAGCCATTCTTTCCTAAGCGCAACAACCATGACGTCAAAGTCAGATTCATTAATAACCAACCTTCTCATGTGATTAATTAATCGGGACTTTTATCAAAAACATTTCTTCCTGTTTCATTCATAAACATTAACTTCATTCTCGACTCTGACTGATGAAATGCTTTGATGTGTTCAGTAATGAATGAGAGGAATCTCACATTTCTATCTTAGGAATTTATGAAATTATACTGAGGGCAGCACTGGATCGTTTTTGTTTGTTTTTTATCGTCAGAAATCTGGATGATCTTGTTATTGATTTGAAGCATTAATAACTGAGTTATTGTGGTTAACAGTGTAATGCCAAATGCTTCGCTGGATCTTAAATCTAGAGCGGAGCCCTGGATTTATGGAAACCGAGCTATAAATATCACCGTAGAGCAGCTCAATTAATCCACAAAGATAATCCCCTAAACTTTGCAGCATCTCAGAGAGGAATGAGTGAAATCCAACCTGACAGGACGATGATAAAGGCTGATTGTTAAACCTCTCAGTTCTATTCAGTCTGAGCAGAAACCTGAGCTAACATTTCATAATCATACACAGAGATCTTCTGATTATAAACATCCACCATTAGATGTTTATTAGGTTTGGGGATTAAACTGATAATCCCTGTTTTATTGTATCAGAGAGATTACCTGTCAGGATATATTTTAGAAAGGCTTTGAACAACATCTCTAATACTTCCCATAAAAACCTGCAGAATGCTGTTGTTTTTAGCCTGGTGATTATCTTCTTAGCAGCCGGACTCTGAACCGTCCAGGCAGGAAACGCCGGCAGTCAGAAGACCCAGGTTTGTACCACGATCCCAGTAAACGGCTGGCAGAGCCTCCAGTCTGTCACTGGTTCACCTGGTCAACATTAGCTTCCTCAGTGAACTCAACGTCTTTGAACGGTTTGAATAAACTCCATTGGAGGAAAGCCAGACCATCGTTCCCCATGTTTTAACTCAGCTGTAATTATGCCAGCTTCCAGAGACCAACAGTCACGTCTTAAAGACTTTCACCCGCTGCTCTAACGTCCACCATGACGAAATGCTTCGAGAGGTGAAGGCCCCTTCCACACTGCCTCCATCATCTGACCCAGTCCAGCTTGGATAACCGCTCCACTGAGGATGCCATCTGCACAGCTCTTCATCTGCTGGGAACACCTCGGTACCTGCGCTGTTCAGCTCAGCATTCAACTCCATCATCCTCCAGGATCTGCTGACTGGTCCCACTGGGCCTCTACTTGCTGCTGGACTTCCTCGCTGACAGAGCTCAGTCTGTGCCTGTGGGTAATAAGTCCTCATTTCTTTGAACACCAACGACCCCCAGGGCGGTGTCCTCAGCCCCCTGCTGCCCAACGACTGCCGTCCCAGGTTTACCACCAACCACATCCTGAAATGTGCAGACGACCATCGTGGGAGCCATTCTGAGGTGCAGCATCTTGCGGACTGGTGAACGACCGACTCCTGAACATCGACAAGACCAAGGAGATCACTGTCCATGTCAGGAGGTCCCGACCAGCCGCACGCCGCTCCTCATCAACGGATCCAAGTTCCTGGATGTGGACATTACAGACACCCAGCTGGACGCTTCATATCACTTTTCTGGGGGTTTTCTGTGTGCTCCGGTGGCGACATTTTGTCTCTGTTTCACTGTCATGTCTTTGTGAAATGTCAGTAGGTCTGGATCATTTCCTAAACCAGCTGGCCTCAGACCATCAGGTTTCCTGGTTCTGGGTGCAGAATCAGATTGTTAACCTGGTTCTGTATCTGGAGCCTCCCGACTCGCCTGCATGATCCAAACACACTGAAATAAAACGCCTGATGGTCAGGAATGTTCTGCATGTAATCTAGAGGAAAACCCGACGACAAGGAGAGATGCAGTTAGTTTTCCTGAAGGAAATGGTCAGTAAATAACCTGGTAATAAAATATAACTTATCATTAAACATCTGGATTCATTCGGACCAAAGTTATTAAGAGGCTCTTTGGAGGAACCCTGGTTCTGTTCCAGTTTGGGTCCCAGTTGGGCCTAGTCAGAAGAGACTGGTTTTTTCAGTCTGTGTGAATGAGTGATGGAGGTTTACTGGTTTCCTCAGGAGGAACTGGGAGTGGCGGTGGACAGGCTGTGTCTGGAAGCTGTGGATCAAATCCTGAAGATCCTGGAAACCAGCATGACCAGGCAGGAAGAGGCTCCGCCCACACTGGCTGACACCTGTGGAGGGTTAATAAAGACCCAGACAGGTGGAGGTGAGTCTGCAGGACAAACAGTTTCAGATTTTTAATGTGTTTACCACAGATTTAACATTTAAAAATGATATGATTTGCAATTAGCACAGGAAGAAACCCTCAATCATCTGCATAGAGGCGAATATTTAGAGGTAGAAAACAGTAGAGATGAAGGATTAGTTAGAGACATTGGGAGGAGCTTTAGGACAGGACCCTGGGGAACACCGTCAGGACCAGGTGTAAACCTGTCTCCCAGGTAAATGGTCTCTAAACCAGTTAGTAGACCGATCCTGGGATAGGGTTAGGCCAGGATCGGGTCATGAACACGATTCAGGTAGGTCTGGGTCAGAGTCTGTGTTTGGTGTGAACGGGTGAAGATCGTTGTGTTTCTGTGTGTCAGGTGAGCAGGAGCCCGGCTCAGGCCACGCCTATTTCCTGCTGTACAGAGTCAGTGACGGACCGGCTGCAGAGGCAAACCGTAGAGACGCAGAGCAAAGCCTGACCATGTTTCCATTTCTGAGCGCTGCTGGTGACGCCAGGAGCCTGCTGGTGGCGCTGCAGAGCGCTGAGGGTGAGTCTACCTGCTGATGTGCTGAGGACGTGAGGAGCTCCTGGTGGAGTCAGCTGCTGCTGATGGGGTCTGTTCCTCATAGGGCAGCTAACTGCAGCGCCCTCTGCTGCTCATCAGATGAACTGTGTCTGTGTTCCAGGTGACAGCAGAAGCAGCGCCTCTTCCTCCCCTCCGACCGATGACCATGAGTACGCTCGACCCCCAGAGCCACCTGACGGCGGGGCCAAACGCTGCAGGCGGCGGCAGGCGGGGGCCCCGGCGAGCGAGGAGCTTCACCTGCAGTGCTGGCGCTGCAGCAGGCTGTTCCCCAGCGCCGAGCGGCTGGCCGACCACCACAGGAAGTCCCACCCGCTGTGCTCGGTGTGCGGCGCGGCCTTCAGCGGCGTCCTGAAGCTCCGAGAACACCAGATGAAGGAGCACAGCCTCCTGCCGTTCGCCTGCGGCTTCTGCCCCAAGAGCTTCAACCACAAGACGCACCGCGACCTGCACGTCAAGGCGCGCCACACCGGCGAGAAAAGCTGCCGCTGCGACATCTGCGGGAAGGGCTACTCCTGCGTCAGTGCGCTGAACACGCACCGGGTGACGCACTACAGCAAGACGTTTATGTGCGAGGTCTGCGGCAAGGCCTTCTACCACGCCTCCCACCTGGCGCGCCACGCGCTGGTGCACCAAGAGCCGCGCCCGTTCAGCTGCTCCACCTGCGGGCGGCGCTTCACGCAGGCCGCCAACCTGCGCAGCCACCAGGCCACGCACGCCGGAGAGAAGCAGCTCTGCTCCGTCTGCGGCAAGAGCTTCCGCTGCCTGAGGAACCACATGATCAGCCGGCACGCCCAGGAGCCGGCGGCGGCCGGCTTGCTGCCGCCGGCCGTCACCTGCCAGGTCTGCGGGAAGAAGTTCCCCAACCCCTCGCAGCACCGGGCGCACCAGCGCAGGCACACGGGGGACAAGCCGTTCCACTGCGATGTGTGCGGGAGGAGCTACCGGTTGAAGGAGCTGCTGCGGGACCACCGCTACACCCACGGGGGGCAGAAGCCCTACCGCTGCTCCACCTGCGCCGAGACCTTCAGCCGGGCCTCCAGCTTCCTGCGGCACCGCAGCATCCACAGCGGCCAGGCGCCGCACAGCTGCCAGCGCTGCGGGAAGCACTTCCGGCTGCGCAGCTTCCTCCAGGCTCACCTGCAGACCAAAGCTCACCTGAGGCGGACGCAGCTGAGCCAGAGCGCCGAGCCTCCTTTAATCCCAAATTAGCAGCTGAGATGGAAGAACTCATGAAGGCGCAGGGCTGGACGGTTCGGTTCCTCCGTCTGTTTGACTTTAATCTGTCATTAAACATAAACATAGAGCGAGTTAGATTGTTGGAAGTCGTGTTTTTTAATACAGTTTTAAATCACGGCTCCATCGCGCTGCTCCAGGGCGGACGGTGGCGCCCTGGGCACGCAGCCCTGAGGGACTCCAGCTGGACGTGTTCCTGACCCGGTCCAGGGCCGCTGCTAATCCTGTCTGCTGGTTCTGGACCGGCTGCTCAGTCAGTTCTCTGCAGCAGAGGACTGGTTTGACTGGTTTCCAGTTGAGCAGCTTGAGGGAGTCCAGTAAATCCAGATGATGATGTGTAATCCAGCAGACCTGCGATCAGATTAACGGACGTATCCAGGCGATAATCCCACCTCGGTGTTTGAACGACGGTTCGATCATAATCTGCGGTTTGTTTACGTTCCAGATGCTAGCTGCGGCTAATCAGGACCACAACATGTTTGTTTCATCGTTATTATGATCATGTGACAATCAGCTGATCAGATTATCGGCTTCCAGGATCCGTCAGACACACCAGGTCAGAGGTCACGGGGTGTATTCATTTATTAAAGTCAATTTCAAAATAAACAAATGGAGATTTTTCAGCAGCAACTTTACTAACTATTGATTATAGATATATTAGTGATATTTATCTATAATCAATAATAATCCAGTAAAATGTTTCAATTCTTCATTACTGCAACATATTAGAAACCGGAACCACCGGCTCACATCTGGATCCAGATCCGGTTCTGCTTCATCAGGTGAAACCTTCCGGTCCAGTCTCTGATCGCTCCCGGACCAGAACCGGAGCTGCTGGCCCCGCCCCCTGCCTCCTACGTGGACTCACCTGTCGGGGGGGTAGAAGGTGGGTCAGTCTCGGTTCGGCCCGCTCCAGACCGACATGGCTCTGTGCAGGGGAACCGGACTCTTCTGGATCCTCCTGGGCCGCCGCAGCTCGTCCGGACCGAACCGGGCCCCGGTCCGGTCTCTGTCCCGGCTGCCCCACCGGGACCTGTTCCGACTCTCAGTCATCGAACCGGACCGGTTCTGGGGCCCCGCAGCCGCCGACAGGCTCCACGGGGCCGAACCGTTCCAGCGCGTCCAGGACTGCCACCTGAACCGGGCCCGGATCCGCTGGTTCCTGGGCGGTAAGCGGAACGTGTCCGGTGAGTTCCGAACCGAACCGAGGGGTTCGGTCCGGTTTCTGAATCATATCCTGACTGTTCGGATCAGGAATTAAAGTTCAGATCAAGGTTCGGCTGATTTTTCTCTGAACCGAACGTGTGTGGATCAGTCGGTTTCTTTCTGACACAAACGGTAGAAAGGTTGAGGTTCGGTTCGGTTCGGACTGGTTTATTAATAATAAGGTGTTGGGGAACCGGAACCAGAACCATGAATGGACCAGAGCAGCAGAATGTTTTAGATTTCCTACTGTGGGTTTGGACCGAACAGAACCAGCAGAGTCCCAACCTGTGGGGAGCGGGCCTAACAGAGGCCGGCAGGTGGAGATGAGACCGGTTCTGATCCGCAGTCAGAACCGGTCTGACTGCGGATCAGAGTCTGATGTGACTCTGGTTCCCGGCACAGAGGACGGATTCTAGTTCTCCAGGTCTGGTCCAGTCCAGACCTCTGGTGGTTCTGGACCAGGACCCGGTACCAGGTCCAGATGTTTTTCAGATTTTCATCCTCTGCCTTGTTTGTGTGTCGGATTATAATCCAATTATAATCCAATAACGGCGGCAGGATGATTGGTTCCCATCAGCTCCGATACAGGATCAGCTCTCCATTACATAAACGGGTTCTGTGGCGCCGCTGCGTGCCGCTTCGGCCCGGCCCGGCCCGGTCTGCTGCCTCTAAATCCACTTCAGGATTAATGTTCAATCAGAGAACAAATGAAGTCAGTTTCCACCACGAGTCCCGCCAGGTCGGGATGATGATCTGCTCGGCGCCGCCACGGCTCACACTGGGGAGGGGGTTCTGATTGGACCGGAGGACCATCTGAAGCTCTCTAGGAGGGAAGCTGATGTTCTCCAGAACCTTCAGAACCAATCCAGTCCCTCAAAGGACAGACTCAGGCTCTGTTTAACTCTGTTTCCATGGTAGCATCGCCAGGCCTTCAGCTAGAGCAGCATAGCCGGGTCCTGGAGGTCCGAGGTTCTCCTGGAGGGAGCCGTTCCCTCCTGATCCAGGTTCTGCTGACCTGGTTCCATCTCTGTCCCAGTGACATTCACACGGAGACGGTCCGGCTCATCTCCATGACGCTCCATAAACCTGCAGCAGAGACACGATGTCCAGGATCCGTCTTCGTCCTCAGAGCTTTTCTCATCTCCAGAGAAAATCTCAACTCAAAGTTGGCATGAATTGAATTGGTGCTCAATTCATTCTTAATCCCTGCTAACCTTCTGCTAATTTTCTGCTAAACTGATGCTAAATTCATGCTAACTTACTGCTAGATTAATGCTAACCTACCTTCACGTATATAACAATCAGAACATGGCTGCCACTGAACTCAGGTTTTACCTGAGGACGTAAATCTTTGCAAGGGATGCAGAAGACAAAGTTCTGTTTTAAGGAATATTTAGAACCAGAACATTTCAGACTGTCAGACCTTTGGTCAGTGTGAGGAGGTGAGCAGGTCGCCGCTGAGGAACATTTCTGTTGTGGTAGCAGAACCTCAGAGCGTGACGTGTCCACACTGATAACGGTGATGAGCCGAGGCGCGAAGCTCAGAGATCCCGCAGAGTGACAAGATGTTACTGATCAACAGGAATAACGACCTGAAACCATAAAACCAGCTCAAAATGAGACTCAATGAGCTGAATGTGCCCAGAAACAAACCGGCTCAAGTCCAACAGAACATTTTCTTCCACAGCTGGATGGCTTTCAGAATCAAGAGGCCAAATCAAGCAGAGTTGACCCAGTTGGTACCAGAATCTGATCCCAGGTGTCAGAACAGGGATGTTATCTCTGCTGAGTGAGTAAACTATGATCCTGATAACTTTACAGCATTTTCCAGGCCCAAAGTTTCCTCTGAAACCCAACCGCCTGAAGACAAACAGAAGAACCTGCAGAGAAATCTGGATGTTCAGTAACGAGTCTTTATTTTCTCCTGGTCCAACCAGAAACTGATCCAATCACCTTAATCCTGTCCAACTAAGTCTTTAGGTTCTTCTGCTGTTAGTCACAGTTTTCTGTCTCTCAATACTGGACATGTTTCCACAGCAGACCTTCATCAGAGCTGTCGCCAGGTGGGACCTGACATCAGTCAGCTGTCTGGCAGTGACAGCTGAAATTCTGTCCAATAACAAAAGAACCTAAAGACAAGAAACAGTTTGATCTTTACCGTCTTAACTTTGACCCTCAAAATGCTTACCTGTTAGTCAAAGGGTACCTGTGCCATTATGACAGAGGTCTGAATGTTCTCTGGTCAGATTTACTCCTGGTTTCCAGATAAGAACGTTCAGATGTTGTTAGAACCCAGAGAACGTTCCTGAGGAATCCCTGGACCTCAGGACGTTCTGTCTCAGCTCAGTGCAGGGCTGTGATCACCTGTAACCAAGGTGTGAGAGGAGGCCGAGTCATCGAGCTCAAGGCCGCTGCGGTGAAGACTTGTCCATCTGTCCAACATGTCTTTGTCTCTTAGAGGACCGAACAGCTTGCAGTGATGGGAAAGATGGACGTCCCTCAGGAAGAGGTGGGACACCTGATCAGAAGGTCCATACCAGTCCAAAAATTACCAACACACCCAGTCCATACCTGACTGGTCCACACCTGACCAGTCCATCATGTGAAACCCAGGCGGGTTACCTGCTGTACACCTCCATCACTCACCAGGGGTACGTCTCTGGTCTTTGAACCTAACCGCGGTGGAGAACTCCTGGTTCCTCATGGTGCTAGAACATTATGACCTCATCAGGATTCTGACCGGGTCATATCGGGCCAAGGCCACTGGCTAGTTGGGTCCTCCTGTCGTTGGGTTCTTCTGGCACCGGTGGTTTTGACCAAAGAGAAGCTGAGTGCCACCAGGAGTCCTGGTTGGTCCCTCCATGTAGCACCCTGAGTTGCTTCTCTGCCATCGGATCGGACTTCCTTGTGGTTCTGTTCAGGGACAGCGCCATGGAGACAGTCCAAAAGTTCTCCAGAGACAGCACCTACCTGAACCCGGGAACAGTTGGATGCTGGTTTTCCTGCCTGGTGGAGATTTTCTCCAGCAGGCCTGGGAGAAGGAACAACATTCAGTCTGAAGAGGAGAACCTCTGAAGGGAACCAACCTGGTTCTGCCAACAGGTCCAGAACTCACCAGAACCCTGTTTCTGTTGTTCCAGTTGGTGTTCGACTACCAAGACGGAGACGTGTTTGGCTGCATGGCGGACATCTGCTGGATCACAGGACAAAGCTACGTGGTCTACGGCCCGCTGTGCAACGGCGCCACCACTGTCCTGTTTGACAGCACACCTGTGTACCCGGATCCAGGTGAGCCGGGTCAGCAGCACCAAAACTCCCTGCTTCACCTACACAGCTTCATCCAGCGGTCCAATCCCACATTCCCCACTGGAGGCATTCTGAGGCTGGATGGATGATCTATATGCAGGTTAATCTTGAACCTCAGGTGAGTCTCACCTGCAGCAGGAAGTGGAGCTGCAGTCAGTCATTAACCTGGTTTTATGGTCTGCAGTTAGACCAATGAAGACCTTCGTTCTGCTTTCTGAGCTCTGATTGGTCAGGAAGGATCGGAGCCAACACCCATCACCAGAAGATGATGTCTCCTTTTATCTGTTAGGTGACCTTTGACCTCTGTCATCCCAAACAGACATAGAGTCCAGACAGTAGCACCAGAAATCATCATTAAAGCGGTTGTGAGAGGCAGGGGGCGGAGCTTAAGCAGGAAGTTTAACAGAGTGTGGCCGTGTGGGACGGAGTGTGTGTCTCACCTTGCCTGTGTCCAGGCAGGTACTGGGAGACGGTGCAGTGGCTGCAGATCAACCAGTTCTACGGAGCGCCGACGGCTCTGTGGCTGCTGCTGAGACACGGAGACGACTGGGTCAGGAAGTACGACTGGAGCTCTCTGAGGATGCTGGAGTTAGGTGGGTCCAACCGCTGGGACACTGGGATCCAACTGGTCCAACTCAGCCAGAACCTGACAGGAACCGGTTCTCAGGTTTGACACCAAACACACCAGGCACAGACACTCTGGGACTAGAATTAAATTCTGGACCAGGAACTTCAGATCCAGTTTCTGGGTCAGAAAGTTCAGGGTGTTTGTCAGTTACCTCATCATCAGCAGAACCACATGTCTCAACCGCTAATCTAGCCTAGCAGACATGAAGTCATGACATCACTTCCTGGCAGATGGAGACCAGGAAGTGATGTCATCACCACCTGGATATCACTAGGAAGTGATATCATGACTTCCTCTGGCCCAGGATTGGTCACTGTTGATGCTCCATATCTGGGGAAACCCATCAACCATGAGGCCTGGCACTGGTTCCACAGCGTGGTGGGGGAGGGACGCTGCCCCCTGGTGGACACCTGGTGGCAGACAGGTGAGACACCGCAGGTGATTCACAGCATCACACAACCAGTCTGAGGGACTTCCTCCTAGTTCTCCCAGTTCCTGACCCAAAGCTGGAGAATCTCCCAGAGGAACCTTCCTGCTGTCTGTGGAGGTCAGAGATAATGGAGGTCCGTTAGCTCCTCCCACATCTGGTTCTGGTTCTGGAAGCCGACCCGACAGTAAGTCCTCCTGATTTCACTGAAGTTTAAACCCTAATTGGAACGATCAGCAGCAGAACATCTGCAGCTCAGCGGACAATTAACAACCAAACCCCCCTC
>NW_015116235.1:75703-95045 GCF_001443285.1 Poecilia latipinna
CCCCAGAAAGGATCATGGCCGCTGACCCAATTCCTCGACAATCTCGCCACACGGCTCTAAACTCGGCTCAGCTGCTCAACCAAAACCTCTAGGAACCGCAGCTGGGCCCCTGCTGGCAGAACCACTGGGTCAGAACCGGCTGGGACAGCCCTCAGACTGGTGTCTGGTACCAGAACCAGACCAGACTGGTTCTCTAACCTGTGCTCCCCCTCAGAGACCGGAGGAGTGTGCATCGCCCCCCGACCCGCGGCGCTGCCATCGTTCCTCGGCATCCAGCCGGTTCTGATGGGAGACCAGGTGAGGCCCGGTTAGAGTCTGGTTCTGTTTGTTCTGATTGATCAGCCTGGAGGTTCTGGGAGAGTCAGAGGAAGGGTTCTGGAGATCCGGAACGTGGCTCTGAGCCTCCTGCCTGAGCCGGTCCGACTGAATGGACAGAACCAGAACTGCAGCCGTGGTACTTGTGATGATGATCCTGGTGCAGTCCAGCACCGGTTCTGGACCAGGTTAGGGTTGGGTTGCTGTGGGAAGGAGCAGCAGAACCTGTTTGGATCAGAACCTTTCCCTGATGACTCAGCCCGGTCTGGGAGTTCTGAGAAGTCCAGAACTCCAGAACCATTTCTGACCCAACTGGTTTTTGGAGTTTTTTATGGTTTCAGACTCTGGTCGATGTTTGGGTTTTCTGACCCGGTTCTCTGGGTCAGAGGTTTTGGGTCGGTTCTGTTGGTTCTTCTCTCTGATGCGACTGTTTGGCTCACTTCCTGTTGTTTTATTCTGTCTCCTGAACCATCTGACCCGGTTCTGACCCGGTTCTGCCTCTTGTTCTGATCCAGTTCTCTCTGGCTGCCAGCTGGTTCCTGTGCAGCCCAGTCAGGACCAGAGCCCTGACTGGACTCTGGTCCAGTCAGGGCTGACCCATGTGACCCGGTCCGGTCGGTGCCGCTGCAGCATCTGGTGAATCAGCTGATCTGGAGGTTCTTCCTCCTCATCATCATCAGGGCAGCAGATTAGATTAGATTAGATTAGATTAGATTAGGCCCCGAGACGCAGCCACACCAGAACCAGAACTTCTTCCATCTAGACCGGTTCTGTCGCCGTCTGAAGGCATCTCCAGGCAGGACCTCAGCCGGGTTCTGGTCAGATGGACAAAACCCGTAAGGAATAAAATCAGCTAATTGGTTCAGAGGGGTACCAGTTGGGTCAGACCGGTCCGGACCGACCCAGCAGCAGCTGCTAGTCACCAGTTAGCTCAGATCTAAATGTTAGCACTGCCTGACCCCAACAACCTTCCCTGATGTTCCTAATCAAAGTCCGGAAAGGAATCCGCCGACTCTCGTCTCCCCAATCAGAACCAACATGCAAAGTTGTAGAAACTTTAACAGAACCAGAACCGGGTCAGCTCGTTGAACTGGTCCAGAGATAAATGAATCAGGAAGCAGAACCTCCTGTTGGGTCGAAGGAGGTTCTGAAGTCCTGAGGTTCTGACTCGGTGTGAACGTGGAACAGCAGCGCCCTCTGGTGGCCGCTGGACTGAACGGAACCGGACCTGTTCTCCGTTTGCAGGACGAACATCCAGCGGTTCCAGAATCGGCTGTGGTCGAACATCAAAGAAGGTGAGACACACCTGGGCCCTTTCACAATAAAAGCCTCCTCTGGTAGAAACAGAACTGGCCTGAGCCAGCTGGCCTAGTTCTGTAGAACCTTAGCTTAAAGGTAAACTGAACCTGTAGTTAGAGGTTTTGCTGCCCCCTCAGAACACTCAGTGCAGCTTCAAGTCACACAGACAGAACTGAGAGTTTCTGATGGGTCCAGTTGGGCCCAGTTTAAACTTCAGGTTTGACCCTCCGTCTAAATCAGGGGTCCCCAAGCTACGGCCCGCCTCCTCATTTGGTCCGGCCCCCTGAACAATACCAGAGAGCATTCAGATTTTTTTTTCATATATATGTGGATTTTTCTTCACCACCAGGGGAGCTCTTGAGAAACTTAGTTTCCTTCAATGGAATATATACTAGTCAGTACCAGTCACCGTTTCGCTCACGGTTTTTTTTCCATGTGCATTCTGGGTAAAAATCTATCTACAAACGCGAATATGTCGTCGGCAGTAATCCAATCCCCCCCGGCAACAAAACTTTTCTAAGGTTTCTTTCTCGAAAAACTAAGACCGGCCCCCGACCAGAAAAGGGAACAGTCATGTGGCCCTCGCAGGAAAAAGTTTGGGGACCCCTGCCCTAAACCGCTGTTGCCTAACTTACCTTAGTGACAGAGGTGCTACAACAAAAACAATACTTGTCCTTAAAAGGAACCACGACTAGTTATAAAAATAGACCTTATTTTGGAAATATTCATCTTAGATGTAAAAACAATACAGTAATAGTACTGTAGGTTATTTAGTTTTTATACATTTTAATAAAATATTGTCAGGATTGTCGCCATGTTTTTCACACTGCAATGCATTCTGGGTAAATGACGTGTAGTTCAACTGCCTGGCTCCAGCCAAAACAGTGATCTGTAACTTTATTAGCCTTTTTAATTGGAACCGGAGCGCATTGAAAACGATCGGAACATAGAAATAACAAGAGACGATGAGGAGGAGGAGCAAACAGAGGAAGAGGAAGAGCTGGCCATAGGAGCTGTGAATGAGACTCACCTCTGGTCACTGTGTGATCCGGTCAGTACTTCTGTAGCTCTGAGTCCAGGGAGGGTAATTTTACTTGTATAGCACATTTTCAGCAACAAGGCAATTCAAAGTGCACTAAACTGTCAGTGTTTGATATTTTGAGGCATAAATATATTTACTTTGTTAAAGTAAACAATATTCCACTATAAGGATTATTTATTTTATTCTTTGCCATTTTAACAAAAATAGTAAAATATTAAGGCACCTAAAAAGGCACACTTTATTAGTCTAAAATATACACTGAGATGTAATTGAAAACATACTGAAATTTTAGTATATTTAATAGTTTACTTTTCAAGAAAGTGTTAAGTGAATTTAAAAAATATATACTGCTCAAAAAAATAAAGGGAACATTTCACTTTAATTTTGTGTGTGGCTCCAAATCCAGGCCTCCATTGGTTAATAAATTTGATTTCCATTGATGATTTTTGTGTGATTTTGTTGTCAGCACATTCAACTTTGTACAGAACAAAGTATTCAATGAGAATATTTCATTCATTCAGATCTAGGATGTGTTATTTGAGTGTTCCCTTTATTTTTTTTAGCAGTGTATATTTTGAGCATATATTTTACAATATACACAAAATATCTATAAAAGCATGTTTCATTACTTGAGCAAATACATATTTTGTTCACTTAAAGTATACTTTTAATTTCTTAAAAGTGTATTTTGGTACAATTAGATTTAAGTGTTTAAAGTTATGTCAAAATTGGTACAAACATGCTTTTAGTATACTTTATATGTAGTACACTTGATACTTGGACTACTTACAGAAGTAATACAAGTATGTTTGAAATATAAAAGTATTTTGTTTTTCACTTGGGCAACGCTGACAGTCTGGGGAATGAAAATGTTTTCTATAAAACAACGTTCACTTCGTGATACGACTGAGAAAAATTTAACTTTTAAGAAAAAATCACATTTTCTTAGACGCATCATCTCATTGTGCCTTAAGATTTAGCTATGCAACATTTCTCAGGATTTGGAAGCAATTATTTCATTCCATGTTTGAGATGTTTTGTTGGAAATCATCGAGCTGCCTAAACCTCAAACGTTAGAAACGCTGAATGAGTTCATTTCATTTTGATGTCTGGATCTCCGTCCCACATCTGGTCCAAACCATCAGCATTAACCGACATCCCTGTCGAAGCCAAGAGCCCCCCAAAAACATAGAACATATGGAGCTAAATTAGTGTCACAAAGCATACACGATTTGTCTGTGTGTAACATGATGCATAAATGAGCATAACGCAACGCTTAAGATTCACTCATAAAAACCACCAGCTGCACACCGATCAGCTTCTTCTGTTTTTGATGAGACTTTCTTACCCTGTGGGATTTGCAGGTGAGATGATGTGTTCAAGGCCGGTGGGACATCCTGAAACATCCTGAGGAACCTGCTGTGCAGGTTTAGGGAAACTGGGAGGCGGAGCTTCATTTAAAATATTTTATTTGTTTTAAAATATACATCATCGTTTCAAACTGAGAAAATAAAACCAGTTTAACAGTCAGAGATTTCTCTGGAGAAGAAACCGCTGAGGTCTGCCAGGTGAGAGCAGCACCTGGAGGAGGCGGGGCTAAAGTCCCCCGATCAATGTCCACCTGACCCCAGGTGAGTCGGCTCCGAGGGTCCATGTGAGCTTCATTCAGCGTCAGAGTGGGAGAAAAACACTGATGGCACCTGAACGCATCAGCAGACGCCCGAACGCACCACCTCACTTCATGCCAAGTTTAATTCAGGTTCTGATGGTTCTGGAGAATCTCCATGGAGACCAGGTCAAAGGGAGACTATAAAATGAGTCAAACTGAGTTTTGACCTGCAGACCGACTCCCAGAACCAGAACGTCCCGACCCGGATCACTAACTGAAGTGGTTCTGATGGAACTCGGGTCAATCGATTCATACGTGGCTGAACCGGATCATTCTGGTGCCGATCAGATGAATTTCAGTCTGATTGTTAATATATGTATTAATCTCAGAAAAAGTTGAAACAGATCTTTGACATATTGGTTCAGGAGAACAGGAAGGTTCTGGTTCCTGTTGGCGTTCCTCAGGGTCGTGACCTTGGTCCTCTGCTGAGGTCAGTGGATCTGATAACATTCTCAGAACCAATCCAGAACCAAAGGTTATGGTCCAGAAGTTTCTGATCCTTCATCAGGCTGAATAATTAAATCTGAGTGACGATCAACAGGAGAAATAAAGTCCATAATCAGGAGGTCAGAGGTCAAACAGATGAAAGGGGGTAAAAATGAAGAGGAGGAGTGATGAAGGTGAGCCTGGCTGGTAGAGTTCATGAGGAAGAGTCATTAAAGATGGAGGAAGGACACACACACACACACACACACACTCTCGTCTTTGAGCCTCATGGGGCTCTTGACATATTAAGCACACAGTCAGATGGGTCTATGTGTCTCTGTGAGGACCTGCAGCTGAAGTTCTGCTGTTTCTGGTTCTAACCCAGAAACAGCTCAGGTTCAGACTGGACAGAACCTCCTGCATGTAACCTGGTGGCTCACAGCTGACCCAAAACCTCAGAACCGAACCAGACGGAAAAGAGTGAATAATTCAACAGCAGCTGATGAAGAGGAGGGTCCGATGTCTCTGCAGCAGAACCTGAAGGAGTCTGGATCGGTTTTGTTTGGATCAAAAGGTTCTGGTTCTTGCCTACAGAACCTGAAACCAGGTGCAAGTTGCAGCTCTGGTTCTGGTACTGGAACCGGTTCTATCCGGGCTGAACCCTCAGAGTGAACAGAGGTTCTGATCAGATCTAGACAGGTAAACGGACCCAAACGGTTGAAGTGCAAAGTCGTAACTGGGTCAGAGCCGCCGGGTTGTTCCAGAACCACAGACTGAAACAGCAAACATTCAACCAGAATCAAAATAAACCAAATATTTAAGTTTTTATGAAAATAATTTCTGAACGTTCAAGACAGAAACAACTCTGGTGAGAGACGGAACATTCAGTGATGGATCCGGCCAGAACCGTTCATCAGAACATTCAGTGATCAGCTGGTCGGTCCAGTGAGCCACAGTCAGCGCTGTGAGGAGGCGGGTCCACATTCGGACCGGCTGAGGAAGCCCTGAGGTGCCAAAAACAGAGCTGCACTTCCTCCCGTCACCACCAGGAGGAGCTCCAGCCGTGTTTTGGCACTAACAGGATGCCGTAGAATTATAAATAAAATCAAACTCAGTGATGACCAATCAGAACGTCAGGTTTACAAAATGGTGATGTTACATTCCAGGTGAGCTGGAGCTCCGCCCACTGCCCCGCCCCCCGTGAGACAATCTGTGTATGGGGTGGAGGGGCGGGGCCAAACACCAGCCAATCACCTGCCTGGACACGTGACAGGAAACCAGCAGCTACAGATGTCAAAATAAAAGCCTTTAAGTTGAGCCCAGTGTCAAACTCACAACCTCTGGGACAGGAAGTGATGGAGGCACTGAGAGTCCGAGCGTGTCCAATTTGTTCTTTCAAAATAAAAGCATCTGTTTGGGAAACGAGATATTTCTGGGTTTCCGAGATCGATCCAGAACCGGTCCGATCATCAGAAATCGGGTCAGGCTGGCCCTAAGGTCAAAGTTCACCTTCTAACACTGATGACAGTTTCCTGATGGTGACGTTGCATCACAAAACAGGAAGTAAAAACATTAACCAGGGGGACACCTGGTGGAGCGGCTCCGGGTCGCCGACCCCCAGGGGTCAAATTAAAGGATGGCCGGTTTTTCAGCATCCTGTCTGTCTGTGTAAACAGGAAGTGAAATTGCTCAGCTGATGGAAGCCAGGCGGCATGCTCGGCAGCGTACGTCAGGTATGGCTATTTCCTGGGCGTGGCCTGTGGCCGGGTTTCCATGGCAACGGTCAGTCCAGCAGCGTGCCTTGCTCTTGGGCCCGGGTCAGGCTGTCCTTGCGGTGCAGGTGGTGCACGCCCATCCTTTTGGGGCTCCTCATTGGCCGCTGCAGGCCGGGGGCGGGGTCGAACTCCAGGAGGCGGGGCGAGATGTTGGGCAGCTCGCGTGGAAGAATGTCTCTCTCTTCGGCTGAGCTGTCGTCCTCCTCCGTCTTCCCGTGGGCGTCTGCGGTCGTCACGGTGACGGCGGTGTCCGCGCTGCCGGTTTCGTCCTCCAGGTCCATCAGCAGCTCCGCCTCCTCGGGGCCGTTCCCGCCGCCGTAGCGCCTCCTGCCAGACTGCGGTTCCGTGTCGGTGTCCGTGTCCAGACTGGAGCCGCGGCTCGGTGTCCAGCTGCGGGCCGATGAGCCTTCCTCTCCGTCCGAGTACGCCGCCCTGTGACGCTCCGAGCCGGCCCCGCCCCCTGCCGCCTGCCGTCGCCTCTGCAGCTCCTGCGCCGTCTGGCTGCTGAACGACGTGCGGTGCATCACGGAGCCCTCGCTAGAGGGCGCCATCTTCTCCACAAACATCCGCTGCCAGTTGGCGAGCAGATCCTCCTCGGAGCTGGCGGAGCTGGCCGGGACGCTCGGTGCCTGCAGGGTCATGTGATCAGAGGTTAGCATTAGCATTAGCCTGGGCCAGGAGACCAACAGAACTTCTGGTTCCACCTACAGGTTCTACAAATCTCCTTTTCAGGTTCTGTTAAGGATTCTGGAACATGGGTCAGACCCAGGGTTCTAGAACCGCCACAGCTCCAGAATAAATGGTTCTGCTAAAAGTTCTGGACTCTTCAGAGGTTCTGCTTAATGATCCCTGAAACTTCTGGAACCCCAACATCCTTGGTTCTGTTGTGGGTCCGATTGGGTCTGGAGTCGATACAGACCCTCGTTTGGTCTGACGCAGATCCACTTTAGTCCAAACCGCCCCTACGCTTCCTTACTTGATTCTGCTGGAGGTCCGACTGGGTCAGAAAAATCAGGGATCCCTGGACTCCCCTGAAGGTTATCATGGTACCTGAAGATTCTGGACCCATCAGACCAGCCCGGTACAGTCACAGAACCAGAACCAGACCTCCATCATCGAGCCCGTATTCTAACCTGATCTTTGATTGGCCAGCTGCTGTGTGGGTGGGCGGGACTTACCTGCGGCGGGCTGCTGAAGGGACTGGACTGGGCAGAGAGCGGCTCGCTGGCAGCGTCTCGCTGTGACGGCGGCGTGTGCTGGTTGGCTCTGCCCCCGCCCCCGGATGAGGAGGAAGGGGCGGGGCTTCCGGGGCCGACCCGCTCGTCGTCGTTCTGGACGAGGCTGAGGGAGATGGCCTGCCTCGTGGCGTAGGTGCAGTTGGGCAGCGGCGAGTTCTTGGGGATCTTCACCTTGTCGTCGGATGAGAACTCGATGACCTTGCGGCCCGGGTAGAGCGGGTGAGGCGGCGGCGGCGGGTACGGGTTGAGCTTCTCGAAGGCTGGCACCCCGCCCGCCTCCTCGTCCAGGCTGCTCTGGCTGCGGCAGGAACCGTTGTGCTGCGTTGCCTCCCGGCTGGCGCTGTCCTCCCGAGCCTCGGCGCCGGCCGGGTCAGTCATGTCCACGTGGACGAAGACATCCTCGGCCACCGGCCGGCCACAGCTGCTGGACTGGGCCGAGTTCAGAACCAGCGGCTCAGGTTTCTCCAGGACGCGGGCGATGACGGAGGTCGGCACGACATCGGCGTGCGTCAGGCTCAGGGTGTCCGGGTCCTGGCCGCTGGGGGCAGGGCTTCGCTCCGGGAGGCTGGACTTCATGTGCTTGTTGAGCATTTCCTGCAGCTCCGAGGGCAGCTGGACAGGAAGGAGGAAAATAATCCATTCATAGAATGACAGCAATAATAACAGAAAACATAAATCTGAACAGTTTCCAGGAAGCTGAGGCTGATGGACGAGCTGCAGCCATTAACGCCATCGATCGATCGACCAATAGATCACTTCCTGCTGCAGAGCAAACTTCCAGCCAATCAGGACAGAGGAAGTTAGAAACCTTCCCGGGTCCAAACTGCAGAACATCTACTAGATTATCATTCAGAGATCGATCCTCTGACAGATCCTCTGATCAATTCGCCATCAGCTCAAACATAAATCAAACATGATGGAGAAAATGGATCATCTATGAATCTCTGTAGAACCAGGACCAGTCTGGTTCTCCAGAACCTGTTCTCGGTCCAGTCAGCAGCTTCTGGGTCTGGTGGTGAGGAAGATGAGGCTGAACTCATCATCATGTTGTTAATGGCCGCCTTCAGTCAGAGCTCCGCCCACAAAGTCACAACATCACCATTTATGGCAACCACTGCTGCAACAGTTGACCACAGGACCTGACCAGAACCAGCGTTTAGCCGCTAGCTGTTAGTTATCAGCTGCTAGTTGTTAGCTAAGCTGTTAGCCGCTAGCTGTTAGCAGTCCTTCTAAGACCCACTTCCTTTGTGAATCCGCCTCCATAGCGTTTCTGGATCAGATTCCTTCTGAACTCCTGAAAAGTCCAGGAAACTTCCTGTCTGGTTTTCAGATGTTTCCAGAAAACGTCTAGGAAACGCAGGATGAGCTCTGATTCATGAAAACCAACGGGACGTTTCTGAGTGTCCTGGTAGGACCACAGTCTGAAACCCGTTTTGTTGAGTCCTGGTTGCTGTTTATGAAGCTGCTGAATGATTCAGAACCGCCTCCTGGGCTCTGCTGAGACCCAGAGCCGTCTCAGGTACTTACGTCAGCAAACTTGTGGTTCCTGAAGTGGGATTTGTTGCATTTGAGTAGCTGAACGGCCAAGTTGCAGTCCTGCCTGTAGCGCTCCTGTACACACACACACACACACACACACACACACCTCGTCATGTGATGCAACAGGAACAGGGTTCTACAGGAGAGGAGCTGCTTCTCTACATGAACTAAACAATAAACACTTAGAGTCAAAAGAAAACAACCAAGTCTGATGAAAACATGAGAGAGCCAATAGAAACCCAGATTTAACCTGACAGCCAATCAGAGGCCAATGTGGCTTCCATGGAAACTCGTGACAGCAAGTTCTTACATTGAGCTCCTCCAGGCGGTCGATGGTGTTCTTAGCATCCAGAAGTTTGTTGGTGAGCTCCACAATCTCCTGGTCCATCGTCTTTTTGTCCCTCTCCACCTTCCGTAGCTGCAAGCAGATGACATGTTGGAGCCAATCAGAAGGCAGCGCTGTTAGTGGGCGGGCTTTGCGTGGACCAATACATTCAGATCATGTGGGAATAAGAGTTAGCTCCTCTCAGATCCGAACCCCTGCATGGGAACGCTCCATTTTTCCCAGATCATTTGAATGCTGCGTTAGCGAGCAGCGTTGCCTCCTGCATGATGGGATGCAGCGCCACAAGATCAATACGATCTGATTGGATATTGATCAAAGCATCAAAGCTGAAAAAAATCTGTTTAATAATCTGAATCTGCCCAAAGCAAACGAAGTTCAGTGAGAGCGCCAGCGCCGTGGCTCGTCAGCGGATCATGACGTTCTGCCAGGACCAAGGATGACCTTTGACCCCAAATTCTAAACTGGCATCTAACTCACAACAACTTCTCACTTCTGTCTGGTTATGGTAAAGGTAACATTTCTGTTAGCAAGTTGAAGCTAAGGTTATGATTATATTAATGTAATCCTAATACCACTAGCTAAAGATAAAGCTATGCTAACATTAGCATGCTAAGATTACATTAACCCTAACAACAGCATGCCAGAGTTAGGAAAAGATCAAATTAGCATGCTACGATCTTGCCAACCGTAACATCAACATGCTTAAGCTAATGTTATGCAAATAGTAGCATGCTAAGATGTTAACCCTGTCAGCATGTTAAATCTAAAGTAACATTAATATTAGCGTGCTATAATGCTAACATAAACATCAGCATGTTGTAGGTAAGGTTATGCTAGCATTAGCATGCTAAGATGGCAACACTATTGTCAACATGCTACAGCAGGGGTAATGTTAACATTTGCAAGCTAAAGCTAAGTTAACATTAGTAGTAGTATACAGCAGCTAAAATTGGAATGTTAAAGTCAGCCTTCTAATGCTGCGTTAATGCTAACAATAGCATGCCAAGTCTAAGTCCTTAAAGTGGACCTACTTTTATGAGTTGATATTATTTCAGAATAAAATGCGTCTGAACGAGTCCATCTGGCAGAACCAGAACCGTTCTGACCCATCAGACAAGCGACACGTTAGCAGTTCGTTTCACACCTGAAGCTGTTCAGGTGGAACCAGCAGCAGACATGGAGGAGAAGGACTCTGATCGAACGCCAGGTCCAGCTACAGGTCGGCCGGGTTAAAGTTCGACCCAGAAAGTTCTGAATCGTTCTGGATATTTCAATGTTTGGCTCTTAACGGCCGACTGTGGAGACGTGGTGTTCAAAAAGAGAGGAAGAGGATGGAAGGATGAGAATGAATGAAACCCAACTGCATGAACCCAAGTCTGACTGACGGCAGCCTGAGGAGGATGAGGATGAGATGAAGATGAGTCCATCAGAGCAGCGTGAGGAAAGAAGAGATGAAGAAGAGTGGTCAGACATCATCATCATCAGTTCAGCACAAACGTCACAGCAGAACCATTTGATCCTGTCAGAACCGCCTGCTCTCAATGCGAACCTTTGGATCCAGAACTGTGAACAGAACCGGCCTGAACTCGGATCAGAGAAGGTTCTGTTTCGCTCCAGCTTCCCAGTTTGAGGAAGCAGAGAAGAATCTGGACCAGAACCTCTGGATGTCCGGCCCGTTTCTGTTGTGACCCGAAACCTTTGGAGGCTCCGCCTGTATGGACCAGATCAGAACCAGCAGCTATTTCTGGGCTCAGCGTGATGCCGGCCACCGAGCGGTTTTAGTTTAAGCGGGTCGACGCCGATGAACCTGCCCGACCCAAACATGGCAGCTTCTGTAGCAAGATGCACCTGGAGGAAATCCCAGCAGATCCTCCTCCAGGTCTGGACTATCACCATGGCAACCAGCCGGCCATCAGTAGAGGCTTTCCCAGCTGATCGATATCCTCACTAAGGATCAATGAGCTCCACTCATTACTAATGAAGTCAGCCAGGCGACCAATCAGGAGGCTCGTTACACGGCCGTCAGCGCGACGCAACAGGAAGCACAGGAAATACCGACGGGATGGAGCGCCAAGATCTGATGCCGCGCAGCATCAACGCATCAGAGCTTACCAGAGCGTGCAGCTTCTCCTCCAGGTCTTGATTGGCTCGCTGCGACGCCGTGTAGCTGTTCTGGAGTCTGCAGGAGAGGTCAGAGGTTAGATGTCATCAGCAGGTCCTACTGACCCACCAATAATGGAGGTCTGGGTCAGAACAACCAAGACTGAACCGAGTCCTAGTAGACGGATCCGGATTAGTTCAGTCCAACAATCAGAACCTCGTTAACTCAGCAGACCCTAACCGCAACCAGGCTAACGCTAACATACTGCTAACATCACCAGGCTAACGCTAACATACTAACATCACCAGGCTAACGCTAACATACTGCTAATATCACCAAGCTAATGCTGATGTAGGACAGTGCTTTACATATGTCAGCACATGTCACCAAAATGTTAGATTTGTTCTTTGGGTTGTGGAAGTTGGTAAAGTGTGTCCGTTGAAGGACGCCAGTATTTGCTGTGAATTCTGAAGGTAAGCAATACTGACCGCCAGCTCCTCACTGTAGCCAAATGTTACTTTTAATGTCCAAGTAGTTAGTTTTGTTTCATTTTTTTTTTCTTTTTTATGTTGTATCTGTAAACAAAAAAATAAAAATAATAATAACTGCGTTAAGCCGCTGCGCTGTCGGCTGGTCCGAATAAACGGTCTGAACCTCGATCTCAACCGCCGTGTGTGTCCGATTCCTGCCTCAAGTTTCCTTCCGACAACCATTAAAGAAAACACAACGCAGAGTCTAAGGAACAGTGAGGTGTCATCTCACACGGACAGGGTTACACTAACATACTGCTAACATCACCAGGCTAATGCTAACATCAATAAGATAAAACTTATATAATCCTAACATTACTATTAACATTACCAGAAGGCTAACATCACCTGGCTACGTTCTGCTAGCAATGTAACTTAGATGAAAGTATCAATGATTATTCATCATATTAATGCAATAGCACACAAGCACATTCATGTTATAACTGTAATAATATCATAATGCTGATGTCAGTCTGTTTATGCCAACATCAACAAATTATGCCCTCTGCTAAGGCTAATATGTCATGCTAAAATAACACCAATATCTGCGTACTTAAGCTAACAAAATACTTTGAGCTACTCCAAAATGCTGAGGTCAATGTGAAGCTAACATCAGCAGGTCAAAGTTAGTTTAGTGTACAAAGGCTAGCACAATGCTAAAGTTGGGCTAGCCAGGGGATTAAAGTGCTTGGTGTTTTACTGCATCACATGATCCGTCCTGAATTCCTTAGTGAGCTACAGTGGCTGATTCAGTGCATTTAATTCACACAGAGTTATATTAATATAATATAATAATAAAAGACCATTTAAATGTTCCTGCGAACAGCAGCTGATCAGGTGATGAAGACACTTTGACCTCATCATCTTCGTCGGCTTCCTCACCTGCGGAACTTGTCCCTCATCTTGTCCAGGTCGTCTCTGGTCCGGCTGAGCTCTGCCTCCATGTAGTGACGGCTGCCCTCAAACTCCGCCTCCATGGCCTCCATCTTGTGGGTGGAGAGTGACAGGCGGTGCCGCAGGTCCTCGTTCTGCTGCTGGAGGATTCTGGGTAAGGAGGTGGGACAGGAAGTGCTTTAGCCTTATTAGGGCGTTGGACACCTGGAGAGAAGAGACCAGACCCACTCACCTGATCCTGTCGGAGTCTGACAGCGCCTCCTGGAACCGAGCAGAAGCAGAATTAGACTCAACAAACCAACAATCCATCCTCAGACCCACGCTATCTGAACCACAGGCAGAGCCCCGGACCGCTCCGACACCGACTACTGCAGGGGGGCCCAAAGTGGGTCCTCAAGGCCCGGCATCCTGCATGTTCTATTTCCTTCCCTGGTGGTAGTAACAACCTCCTCAGCAGGTCAGTGTTCATCTTGGGCCTCTAATGAGCATCATTGGATCAAGGTGCGTTAAACCAGAGAGACAACTAAGACATGCAGGATGCCGACTGGGGCCGAATGGAGCCGGACGGGGCCGAATGGAGCCGAACGGGGCCGACTGGGGCAGAATGGGGCCGACTGGGGCAGAATGGGGCCGACTGGGGCAGAATGGGGCCATCCAGAACAAGACCCATACCAGTTAAATCCAGCAAACTGAAACCAGTCTGATTCCATTCTAAACCCTTTAGATCCAGTTTAATGAAACCAGCAGGAAACCAGTTGCCTTCCAGTGTCCTGTGAACCCGTTTCTGTTCATCCAGCTCCCAGCATGCACCCCATCATGACTATCAGCCGGTACTGACCCAACCCGCTCGGGGAACCAGGCTGTAGAAGAGGCCAGCAGCCAATCAGAGAGCAACGCTGGAGCAACCCAGGAACTGTCCCTCTGGAGAACGGACCCAGAAACCCAACAGAACCCGCTGAATCAGAACCTGATAATAATCACCATCATGTCCAGTCCTGGACCAACGAGGTGGACAAAACGAACGCACCTCAGATGCTGAGGGAGAGCAGGGAGGATGAAGGGCGGGACGTGAGGAAGAGGAGGCCGAGTGACCTCTGACCTACCTTGATGTGGGACAGCAGGGACAGATTGGACAGGGGGGGTCTGGGTCTCTGCCTGAACTCAGTCACCTTTCTAAGCTCCGCCCCCCGTGTGACGTCACCGTGCCCCGCCCTCTCCAGAGGCTGATTCCAGTTGTCGGGTCGCCGTATTGATGCCACCCAGCCGTCCCAGCGCCGGGTCCGGTCTGCGGACCGTCGGCTGGCGTCGGGGCAGCGGCCATGCTGGTGGGCGGGGCCTCTGAGGTCTGTGGGCGGCCTGCCGAGCTGTGCGAGGCGGGCGGGGCTTAAGACACGGCAGGTGATCTCGTCCAGGAAGCTGGAGAACCGGACCTTCTCCTCCAGAACCTGTATCCTCCAGTTCCAGGCGGTCCGGGTGGAGGAGGGCGGGGCCAGCGACTGCAGCGAGGGCGGCCCCCGATGCTCCGCCCCCCGCCGCCTGTCACCCAGCAGCTCCGCCGACCTTGACTTCCTGAGCGCGTCGTAGGTTGGCTCCGCCCCCACGGCGGCCGGCTGCTTCAGGATGCCTTTGGGGGCGGCAGCACGGGCAGGGGCAGCCCGCTGGGTCCGAGTGGGGCGGTGCCGCACCGGGGAGCGCTTCCTGGACGGGGCAGAGCCTTGGTGACCTCCCCTGCTCTGACTGGCGGTGTGGCGCTCAGGCCGGTGGGCGGAGCTCCTGAAGGGCGTCAGCGGCGGCACGTAGAGATCCAGGCTGGACAGGCTGGAGACGTCCGGCTCGCTGTCAGAGGGGGGCGGGGCCTGCTTACGGAGCTGGGGGGGCTGGGTTACCTGGCTGAAGTCGGGCCGCGGGGCGGGCGGCGGCGAGGCAGGGGTCAGGCCGTGGCGCGTCTCGCGGTGCTGCGGCGGAGCCTTGCGGTACGGCTTCCTGGCCGGGCCGGCGCTCGCCATCCTGCCTGCTGGTTCCGGTCGGGTCTGCTGTCCTGCCGGGACAACGGGTCAAAGGTCAGCTAGTCAGAGACACCACGACGACGCTCACCTGCCTGCCGACCGACCGACCGCTCGCCACGACTCCCCGACCCGACTGCCCATCGTCACGGCAACACTCTGCATCTGAGTGCAGGTCGATGCTCGCCCGCCCCTCACAGCTGAGTTAGAGTGTGTGTGTGTGTGTGTGTGTGTGTGTGTGTGTGTGCCGGCCTCAGGCCAATCATCGATCAGCTCTTGTTTCCAGAACAGGAAGTGCAGCTGGATCGATCCGGACCGGGCCGGCACAGAGCCACTCGGCTATCAGCAGGTGTGTGATGATGTCATACAGGTGACATCGTCATCCGGGTCGTCAGAACGGCCAGGAACATTTCACTGGAGGAGACAAACTTGGATTAGGACAACTGGACTCATACAGAACCACAGAACCAGAGGACAGGAAGGTCCAGACCAGACCGGTTCAGGTGATCCGGTCCAGTCCGGTTAACTGTGCTGCTGCGGGGATCAGAGCCGTAATCGTGACTTTCCGCTCCATTTAGTCCATCTGGGTCACGTGACCAGCAGCCAATCAGGGCGCATCGATCTGTGTGACCCTCGCCCGTCTGCCAGGACTTCTGGATTTCTGCTTCCTGATCTTCCTCCAGGCGTTTCTACTCACATTTCAGATCTACATATTGTTTCTAGACGTTTCTGGTTCTGGTGGTTTTTCATGAAGCGGATCAGAAAACATTCTGGTTGTTTTGTTCATTGTCATGTTTCTGGTTTTGGTTGGGATCTTTCCCAGATCCTTCTCCACTGACATGATTCAGATTTGGGGTTTTTTTGCTTATTTTCCAGAGCTGTTTCCAGATCATTTTCAGGTTTTAATCTAGAAGTTGGATCTGAATCATTAAAGATGTTTGTTCAGTCCACAGATATCTGGGAAAACAAAGATATTTCTGTGTTTTCATCCAGACCAAAACTCTGCTGAATAAAAATGTTTATAAATCTTCAGACTAAAGTGGAGATTTAAATAAACCGTCGATAAGCGCTGAGCGTTCCATTATCTTTATATTCTAATACGCTGTTTAAAAGGAATCCAACATGGCGCCTGTTTAGAAGCCATCTGACTGATAGACAGGGTTCAGCTTATCGCTACACTGCCCCCTGTGGGTGGGCGTGTTTATAGCAACGCTCAGGGCAGATCGGTTCATGGGGATGTAAACTTGAAGCCAATCAGGGCGTACAGCAGGATCAGCAGGTACAAATAATACCTGCCAAGTCGCTACCGTTTCCATAGCGACTTGTTTTAATATTCGCTGCTTCTCCAACAAAACAGAAACCAGTGTATTATAAGCCTGGTGGCTCTCCATGGTTTGCTAGCCCCCCCGCCAGGCTAAGCTTGTTTATGTTTTTAGGAAAATAATCATGAAAAAAAAAAAGAAAGGAAAGAAAATCGATTTTTTTTAGCGGGATTACAAGCGTCTCTGTTGCTCTGAGTGTTTCACTGGCGGAGCAGATTTATTCCTAAAAGATAAATTCCTAAAGCCAGGAGAGCAGACCAACACTCCGCTGGTGCCTCGCGCTGCCTCTGCTTGCTGCATGCCTTTCACTCAAACTGGACTCGGGTATGGATATTTACATCAACTCCCTGTGAGGAATTATGTTTCTTTGGAGAACTCCACATCAGGGTAAGAGTTTAAATCCACCATTAGCTCTGGTTGCACAGCTCTGTGTGAACCACAGGTGCTAAAAACAGCAGCACCTCTAACAGCTTCTGTGTTGGATTTAATCTGGGAGAGGGGGAGGAGTTTAACTGGCCAACCTAAAAACAATCAGCTATAATCCAGTTTATTAATTTGTATTAGTGGGCAAACAGCATAAACTCAAAGATTAAACTCACAGCATCAAATTGTTGCTATGATAACAAAACAAACTAACTATGAATATTGTTATTTGAAGTTTTACTAAGAAGAAAATTTAAATGTAAGATCCTTAAAATCTTACATTTAAATGAGGCTCCGCCGAACCCGAGATCGACTCGATAGAACCCAGATTAAGAACCGCTGCTCTAAATGAACACAACAGGAAGAGCTTTTATTTTGACACTTCCAGCAGGAAATGTCCTGTAACGTAGCAGCTAGCTTAGCAGCAAGAGGTCAGAGGTCAGTTACGTTTTTTGGTTCAAGACAAGTCAAGACTTGGGTCTGGATCCCAAAGAGGATTCTGCCTGTTCATCATCAAGTCACAGCCGTGTTCAATCTGAGTCGCTCTCCAGGTCATTCCCCAGGTTGTTCTCCAGTCGTTCTCCAGGTGCATTCTGGTTCTTACCTGAGTTGTGAACGGTTCCAGAAGAGACTTCATCCATAGAAAGGATCACACCTGGAACACAGAGCAACACTTTAAACCTTGACCTTTGACCTCCAGGTCCTGTAACAGGAAGCATCAAAACAGGACAGCTCGACACTTCCTGCCAATCACATGTGATTTCCTGTTGGAGGGTTTGAGGTTTTATTGTGTCCCAGTCCTCCACTTCCTGCTTTAGCCCCGCCCCTCTGCCAAACCGCATCCAGACTTTGGCTTAGTGAATTACCCAGAATTCATTGCTGCATGTGGCAAATCCTAAATGAAGCTTCCTCCTAAAGGAGGAAGTGTGGCTTCAATATTTAAGAATACCATGAACTGTAGTAAAATCTCTTTGGGTCATTTCACGTCTTTTGAGTATCTCTGTATTGAGGTAAAAGACCACAAACAAACTTTGACACTAACTTTATACAAAACTCCAACATATGTGGAAAATTTCTTTATGGACTTGAATGAGCTTATATCTCTCATATGCATTGATTACGATTTTCAACATTCATGTTGACCACCTGAAGACCGAGGGGCAAAAAAAAGCTCCTTAATGTATTAGAGAGTTTTGATCTAACACAACATGTCAAACAAGCAACACACACTGGACCTGGTTATCAGTAAGGGTGTGAATATTTCCAATGTCTCTGTAACTGATGTCGCCCTGTTGGATCACTTCCTGTTATCTTTGAATGTTCTTTATCCATTAACCCACTTGGACAAACAGCTACAATCACAAAACGTACTTTCACAGAAAACACAGCAGAAACATTTAATCAAATCTACTCTTCTTCCTCGTCCTTAATGACGTAGATAAGTTGGTAGATGATTTTCAGTGCAAACTTTCAGATATCATTGATTACATTGCACCCATTAAAGTGAAGGTTGTGACTGGTAGGAAGAAATCTCCATGGAGAAATGCACAAACAGTTCAATCTGCAAGACAACTCTGTCGTAGGGCCGAATGGAAATGGTGTAAAACTCAACTTCACGTTTATTATGACATCTATAAAGAAAGACTACGTAACTATCACACAACACTAAAACATGCAAGAGAGGCTTTCTTTACAGATGTCATAAACAAAAACATTATCAAAGCTGGAGCTTTATTTGTTACTGTTGACAGGGTCACAAACCCTCCTATGACATCACCACCTGAACTTCAATCTAATCCCAGCAACCATTTTACCAGCTTATTTTCAGAGAAATTTCAGAAAATCAGAAGTTTAATCTGAACATCCACTCTAAAGCCAGTACCAATACCAAACACAAACACAACAAGTACAGGAATAATGACCCAATTCCAACTACTTAATTATAAAACCCTAGAAGAAATGATAAGTCAGTGAAGCTCCAGTTCCGACCCTCACATTTCTTTAAGGAAGTCCTGCCTGTCATTAATGATCTGATCCGAATAGTAACTCATCGCTCTCTTCAAGTGTTTTCCCTTGGAAACAGCAGCTATTAAACCACTGATAAAATCACTACTGCAGAACTACAGGCCGACCTCTGACCTTTGGATGATACACAGCTCTACATTACAATGTCACCAGGTGACCTTTGACCCCATCCAATCACTGAACAGATGCATGTGTGGATGAGAGAAAACTTTCTGGACACAAACAAAACTGAAGTTATTATTGGACCTAAAGAGTTACAGATCTAGTCAATGCACAGCTTCAGTTATTACAACTAAAACCAGCAATCAACCCAAAACCTGGGAGTAGTGATGACCTCTGACCTGAACCTTCAGAGCCTTTATGCCCACATAAAGACAGTCACAAAGTCGGCCTTC
>NW_015116235.1:98400-100465 GCF_001443285.1 Poecilia latipinna
GTTGTTGTATCAACCTTCCAGACCCTCAGGTTCTGGTTCTGGTTCTGCATCAGAACCAGAACCAAATGAGGAGAAGCAGCATTCAGCTTCTATGCACCACAAATCTGGAACAAACTAACAGAAAACTGTAAAACAGCTGAAACACTGACTTCCTTTAAATCCAGACTAAAACCCTCCTGGTTAGTTTTATTTGAATCGTGATCAATTTAACGACTTAATGTCACGTTTTATTGTTGCTCTTTGAAATGCCTTGGTGCTGTACAGATAACATTTGATTTTAGATGTTGCAACACTTAAACTCTTTTAAATAAAATTATTTAACTTCAATGTGATTTTTAGAAAGCCGTATTAAAGAGGATTAAATCGTTCAAATTATAATTTAACTCTTCATCCCTTTTGGACCAAATCTTGTCATATGAAAAAATGGGAAAGATTTCTTGTACAGTGTCCACTTCTGAACATTTTTCTAAAAACATTCATGAACTTGAATTGAAAAAAGGTTTATTGTCTCAAAATGCAGGAATTAGTTTTTATTTTAAATTTCTTTTGTTGAAAATCATTACAGGGAAAAGTTCAAACATAATAATGAAATTAATATCTTACATTTTATGGGACTGGACTAGATAACCGTTTGGTTCTTATTTTCTTTAATGATCTCATCATAATTTTTAAACAAACATTTTCCTGTCAGAGTTCCCCATGAATTCGTTTTGGTTCATAAAGGTTCTGAATGGGACTCGGTTCTGTTGGAGTATCAGACGAACCACAGCAGGAGGAACTGATGTTGGCCCATTATTGATATCTGCATGGTAAAACGTTGCCATGGCGATTTCACATTTAATCAGGTTTAAAATGTAAAGTTGGGAAATAATTTATGTTTCTACTGAACATGTGAATATTTTCTAATTTTTCTCTGAATCCAAAGCAAAACATCAGAACTTCTAAAATCGACTTCCTGTTAAAACGGGTTCGCAGCGCCCCGGCGGCCATCTTGGATTGTGACTCAGAGGCATTTTGTTCCAACGCACCGATCTGAACCGGTTCTGAACATGGCAACCCAATGATCACCAGGAGGACCAGGTCCAAACAGACCGGGCCTCACAGTTATCCTCACCTGGAACTCTTCATCCTCTGGTTGGATCCTCTTCTGTGTTCTGATCCGATAACCTGAAAAAACACAGAGTCATTAAAACCGGGTTCTGATCAGAACCAGAACCAAAGAGCTACTCCTTCATCCTTCCTGCCTGGTTCTGGTTCTGCTCTACAGCCAGAGGTCCTTCTGTCTGGGAGGCTGGAGTCGGGTCATGTGACCCACCTGAACATGACACCAGAACCACCGACCCGGCCGGCTCATATGACACACACACACTATCTCCTCTTTCTCTCCCACTGAGAACCGGATCCTCCATCAGAACCGGCTTGGTCCAGCTGTAACAGAACCATCAAACCTCTGACATCACTTCCTGTTTCCATTCAGAACACAGAGCGCCTGCAGGTTCTGATCAGAACCATTAAGGACTGACAGAACCAGAACCAGTCCTTCCAGAGCCTCCAGAACCACCGGCCCGGTTGATCAGTCTGCTGGTAGGACGGGTCCTCAGGTTCTGGAGACCAGAAGAGCAGTGGGTCGGGTTGTTCAGTCAGAAGGTTCTGCAGAACCAGGCTGCAGTGATACAATGTCTGGTGGTTCTGGTCCAGCGGGCCCTCCTATCTGTTCTATACCTGGAACTGGACCGGGTTCTGACCCGTTCTGGTGGTTCTGGTCCAGTTAATCCCCCCTATCTGGAACCGGACCAGGCTGATCACCACACCTGCAGGTTTCCAGTGTCCAATCTGGATCAGAACCAGAACCAGGTAATGATCGGCTAAGAACCATCAACCCGTCCAAGAGAATCCATTCCTGATTATCCCAGCAGGAAATTACCCAGAATGCCTTGCTGGGATTCCCTGCCTCCTCCTGAACTGATTCCTGAACTGATCCGAGTCGGATCCGGATCCATGGACCCCCAGCAGCCACGAGGGGCGGAGGGGGGGGGGGGGGGGGGGGGGCTTCGGTTGGGCCCCG
>NW_015116236.1:0-4775 GCF_001443285.1 Poecilia latipinna
GGTTGGGTGGTCTTGAACACAACACTGCTGGATAGTCAAAATATTCATATTATAAACTAAAGTGCTTTTTCCTCCCCTACTTAGCTAACATGTTGGTGCACAAAAAAGGAATTTTTATCATACATTTAAGAAGGTAGTAAATTACTTGTGTATTCTGTGAAGCAATGATGTTGGTAGGTGTAGATGAATTGGACAGTTTCTGAGATAACCTGATGCTGTCTCTCTGTCAGAATTTCCACAGAACACTCCCCCAAACTGCAGATCAGGAGTCACAGTTATTTGCGTGCTGTGAGTGAGGTTTCAATCAACAGAAGCCTGGATACACTGGATCCTAAAACTCTCCTTGACCCCAAATCACTGCTGTCTTCACCCCAATACCGATCACGCAATGAAAGCTACATGAGAGCCATGAGCACCATCAGTCAGGTTGGTTTCCAAGCATCTGTTACTTTGACTCTTTCAATCCAGTTATGCTACTGTGTACACACAAACTTGAGGGAAGCTAACATGTTTTATTTAATTTTCATAATCTCTGATTTGCAAAATGTTAGTTGTGGATTTCTGACTGATATCATTTTATCAGATCTTTTTAATCTGTCCTGTTAATAAAGATGATGTGAGAATTTTTTGTTTCCAACAAATTGTTACCTTTATGTTAGGCTAAAAAAAAGCCACTATATTGCTCTGAGAATGTGTTACTTAAAATGCAGACAGCTGTGGCATTAGTTTCTAAAGATATATCTGACTGCACAAACAGCTTCAGTCTTCAATAAGCTAGCACCAGAGCACCTTTTTAACTGGTATGCTGACATTAGTAACTTACCACTTTGCGACCTAACAGAAGTTAACCCATCATACTCCACTGATCATTTGGTAGATAGCTCATAGATAACTGTGTGTGGACAAAGTTTCTTTAAAAAGGGAATTATTCTCCCTCTTCAGGAGGACCAGCAAAGGCAAATGAGGCAGACTAGCAGTGCTTGCTAACAACTGATGGTATCACCTAGGATGTGTTACTGTGAAATATCATCTCTGCCACCTGGAAACTGTGCTAATAGCATGTAATTGCAGTCATGAGACTGTCATACAGCCATGTCTTCAGTCAGAGGGCTTTTCAGATTTTCTACAGGACTGACTGTAAATGGAGATCCTTCCTGCCGACAGCGTCACTCCCCACAACAACTCTTTGAAGATACATGGATGATATGACAATGCTTAATTTCCCCACGGCATCAATAAAATATTTTTACATTTAAATTAATTCAACTGAGTGCACAGTGGTTGCAATGTTGCCTTGCAGCAAGAAAGTCCTGGGTTCAGGTCCCAGCCAGGGGTCTTTCTGCATGGAGTTTGCATGTTCTCTGCCAACTCCATGGACTTCCTAGGTCACTTAACATGACTATTAATTTGTCTCTCTAAATTCTAGGTGTGAGTGTGTGTTTACATGGTTGTTTTTCCATTGTTCTCCTGCAATGGACTGGCGGCCTGTCCCAGATGTACCCATCCATTAAATACCAGCCTGCATACCTATGTGGGCCCCATATGGGAAAAAAGAGGGCTGCCAATATGGGCCCCAAATGGGTTTGTCCGCGGGTTCCATGGTGGCCCCACGTGGGTTTGCCCAGCTAGATTTAAATGGATGCAGACTGGGTTTCCAGTGGGGCCCACATGGGTAACTTACATGAGGCCCATCTGTGGCCCACTAGGGTGCTGTAAGGAATTTTTACCTGGGCCCCAATTGTGTCTAAACTGGGCTAGAACATGGGTAAAAAGTGGGTTTGTCTCCGGTTTCCATGGTGGCCATACATGGGTTTTCCCAGGTCGATTTAAATGGGCTCTGACTGGGTTTCCAGTGGGACCCAGATTGTTAACTTACATGACACCCATGTATGGCCCATATATGTGCTTTAAAAAATGTTTACTGGGCCTTAGTAGGACTTCAACTGGGCAAGCATGGGTAACAAACGTGTATTTCCACATTTTCCATGATGGGCCCATATGCTGTAGCCCATATAGGTTTAACAAGTCCTGACTGGGTTTTCAGTCGGAGAAAGATGCCTTACTCCTGTAGGAACAATGGGGTCTGTTTCACCTAACCTGGAAGTGAATTACATTCATAGATATGCAATCTTAATCAACAAACCATATTAAAATGCTTTAGCATAAAACCTGCATTAAAGAAAGAGATGAAAAGTTTCTTTTGGTCAAGGCTTTTTGTTTTGTAATTTAAAATATTACCAGTTTTTTAACTCTTCAATTATAAGAACTTTATTAACACAGAGCAAATGATGCAACAACAAATGCACTGCCAAACAAAAAATACAATCTACAAAAATATTCATATGGCATCTTTGAAAATAACAGAAACTAGTTTAATATAAATGTATAAACATAAAAATGTATAAACATATCCATATGCAGATATATAACTATATCTAGTTATCTGGATAACTAGATATCCACTTATGTAAACACACACACACACACACACCAGGTCACACACAGACCAAAAGTTTGGACACACCTTTTCATTCAAGGAGTTTTCTTCATTTTCATGACTATGAAAACTGAAGATTCACACTCAAGGCATCAAAACTGAATTAACACATGTGGAATTATATACTTAACAAAAATATGTGAAGCAACTGAAAATATGTCTTATATTTTAGGTTCTTCAAAGTAGCCACCTTTTGCTTTGATTACTGCTCCACACACTCTTGGCATTCTCTTGATGAGCTTCAGTCACCTGAAATGGTCTTCCAACAGTCTTGAAGGAGTTCCCAGAGATGCTCAGCACTTGTTGGCCCTTCTGCTTTCACTCTGCGGTCCAGCTCACCCCAAACCATCTCGATTGGGTTCAGGTCCGGTGACTGTGGAGGCCAGGTCATCTGGCGCAGCACCCCATCACTCTCCTTCTTGGTCAAATAGCCCTTACACAGCCTGGAGGTGTGTTTGGGGTCATTGTCCTGTTGAAAAATAAATGATGGTCCAACTAAACGCAAACCGGATGGAATAGCATGCCGCTGCAAGATGCTGTGGTAGCCATGCTGGTTCAGTATGCCTTCAATTTTGAATAAATCCCCAACAGTGTCACCAGCAAAGCACCCCCACACCATCACACCTCCTCCTCCATGCTTCACGGTGGGAACCAGGCATGTAGAGTCCATCCGTTCACCTTTTCTGCGTCGCACAAAGACACGGTGGTTGGAACCAAAGATCACAAATTTGGACTCATCAGACCAAAGCACAGATTTCCACTGGTCTAATGTCCATTCCTTGTGTTCTTTAGCCCAAACAAGTCTCTTCTGCTTGTTGCCTGTCCTTAGCAGTGGTTTCCTAGCAGCTATTCTACCATGAAGGCCTGATTCACACAGTCTCCTCTTAACAGTTGTTGCAGAGATGTGTCTGCTGCTAGAACTCTGTGTGGCATTGACCTGGTCTCTAATCTGAGCTGCTGTTAACCTGCGATTTCTGAGGCTGGTGACTCGGATGAACTTATCCTCCGCAGCAGAGGTGACTCTTGGTCTTCCTTTCCTGGGGCGGTCCTCATGTGAGCCAGTTTCTTTGTAGCGCTTGATGGTTTTTGCGACTGCACTTGGGGACACTTTCAAAGTTTTCCCAATTTTTCGGACTGACTGACCTTCATTTCTTAAAGTAATGATGGCCACTCGTTTTTATTTACTTAGCTGCTTTTGTCTTGCCATAATACACATTCTAACACTTTATTCAGTAGTACCATCAGCTGTGTGTCCACATTACTTCTGCACAACACAACTGAAGGTTCCCAACCCCATTTATAAGGCAAGCAATCCCACTTATTAACCTGACAGGGCACAGCTGTGAAGTGAAAATCATTTCAGGTGACGACCTCTTGAAACTCATCAAGAGAATGCAGAGTGTGCAAAGCAGTAATCACAGCAAAATGTGGCTACTTTGAAGAAACTAGAATCCAAGGTGTATTTTCAGTTGTTTTACACTTTTTTGTTTAGAACATATTTCCACATGTGTTAATTCATAGTTTTGATGCCTTCAGTGTGAATCTACAATGTCA
The DNA here is from genome assembly GCF_001443285.1 of Poecilia latipinna. Classification (NCBI taxonomy): domain Eukaryota; kingdom Metazoa; phylum Chordata; class Actinopteri; order Cyprinodontiformes; family Poeciliidae; genus Poecilia; species Poecilia latipinna. The sequence goes on from NW_015116236.1 coordinate 4,052, forward strand.
ATAGTCATGAAAATAAAGGAAACTCATTGAATGAATGGGTGTCCAAACTTTTGGTCTGTACTATATATGTAGATATATAGAGAGATATAGATATATATTTCTATATCTCTCTATATATCTATATATGTGTGTGTGTATAGATATATAAATATACATATACATATATATATATATATATATATATATATATATAGATCTATAGATCTATATGTAGATGTGTATCTATATCTAGATATATCTATATATCTACATATATATATTTACACACACACACACACACACACACACACACCTTTCACACTACGTTTTTTTCAAACATTTATAATAATTTATATGCCACATTGGAAAACTCTCATGCATCATTGCAACTGTCCATCTTGGAAGAACTGCCCACCTCAGTTTGAGTTGCCAGCCTCCCTAGTCGCTCTAACTTTTCTATTTCCACCTCTGTCACAGGCTCCAGTAAAGCACTTCGAGTGTCATTTCCATATCTTTATACGTGATTCCGTGGATGAATCACTTTCTTTTAAGTGCCCCTAAATAACAAGCAAAGGTAGAAATTGCATTAGCGTTTTACTTTTAGTACAATGTCAGTTTTACTGTTACTGTCAGTTCTGGCAGAAGTAGTCATTTGTAGATAAAGCTTTCCTGATAAAAATGTTATAAACTATCAAGAAAACATGTAATTCCTAAAATCTTATTAAAATCACAATGTATTAATCTA
>NW_015116236.1:7731-11085 GCF_001443285.1 Poecilia latipinna
TTTCTTTTAAGTGCCCCTAAATAACAAGCAAAGGTAGAAATTGCATTAGCGTTTTACTTTTAGTACAATGTCAGTTTTACTGTTACTGTCAGTTCTGGCAGAAGTAGTCATTTGTAGATAAAGCTTTCCTGATAAAAATGTTATAAACTATCAAGAAAACATGTAATTCCTAAAATCTTATTAAAATCACAATGTATTAATCTACCTTTTTCAAAGTGTTTAAAGGTGATCTTCATAGGTTGATGCTCTTGAAGTCTGCAAAGAAATATAATTTTATTAATGCAGTTTATATAACATTTGGGCTTTTGCAAAAAAAATAAAATATTTAAGGCAAGACAGCCTTTGTATAATGCAAATTCTGCAAAGTTAAATCAACACTATGCCTAGTCTATTTGGTCCTTATAAGAACTGGTGGTAATTTAACTCTTTTCAGAGTTATTTCAAAAAGAGTTTGAGTAGTTATAACTTTTTTTCAAATGTTAAAATTACTCAGTTTCTTGTTGAAATAACTCTGAAAAGAATTAAATTACCACCAATTCTGATGAGGACCAAATAGACTAGGCATAGTGTTGATTTAACTCTGCAAAATTTGCTGACTATGACCAGTCATATTGTAAACACTGAGTTTCACTAATGCAATTATTCTCATTAATATGTTACTGTGACCAGACCAAGATAGTAGTATTAATCTTCAGAGTAGTTTAGAAAATCACTAATAAATATTATTAATAAATCACTCCTACAATATTGCACATATAAAAGAACAAGAGCTAAACTTAAATATACATAAATTTCACATAAGTCCTAGCGAAATATTGCAAAAATATCAAAAAGAAATTCTTCATCTTTCAATCTTTGATTCAGACTTGGCCACTGAAGACTACTCTACAGATAGTCCAACACACAACAGTTGCAGATTGAAACAAACTCTGACAGAATAAAGCGCTTTCAAGTGTCACACGATAAAAAATTATTTAAAAATATTTACTACTATCCCTTCATTCTATTACAAAAGAGCTATCATGGGAGCATTATGCTGTAACCACATGGGCCACATTTAGTGTTGCCCATTTCTGTCCCATTTCCGTTACCCCACAAAAATGCTGAATAGTCTATACATTTAGCCCAAATGGGCCGACAATATGGGTCCCATTTTAGGTTACACATATGGGCCTCAGCCCAGACAAAACCCATGCATATTAATCATAACTTATGTAGCCCACAACGACACGATTCAATGCAGTTTCATTAAAAAAATGCACCTATGCATGGGATCCAGCCATGCATACTGGCTTAATTGGCTGTGAGAAAGATTATGAAAAACCCGTGTATACAGAATGAAAGTAAAATAATGTAAGTGGTTTTATCGTTTAAAAACAATCTCTGTTAGCAACTTAGATTCATTAGTGAACCTATTTTATTGTGCCGCATTGGCGTTCAAATTAACAAGTGGTAGCAGCAACCAGAATGGCACCGTAGCGTATTTGAAAATGGTATGGCCCAGAACAGTTTGAAATCACTCTGCATTCAAATATTCTTACCTTAATGATGACAGATGATTTATTGTATGTGTGTTTTAATAAGAGAAATTATCATCCAAAAGAAAAGCAAAAAAAGAAAAACAGAAACGTCACTAAGTCGCACTCCGGGGTACTCCGGTCATTCGAAACATTACGACCAGCACATTTTTTAACTAGCGATTTAAAATCTCTCCTTAAAATTTGATACAATACAGATAAAACAGACAGAAATGTACTTACAAATTCTTCAGTAGAAGGCCAGCCAACCTGCAGACTCCGCGCCAACGGACTGATGAAGAGACTACGTTTGATTTTGAAACCGCATATCCATCCGCAGTTAACAATTGTACGTTCTCCAAGAAACACGAGATTAATTTTGAGAGTAATACATCGGTTTAACAAATGTAAAACCGATGTAGCACTCACAAATTTTCTCAATAAAAATAAATAAATATAGTCGTCCTTATTCAAATGTGTTTTGGAACTACTTTCTTTAGTGGATGTGTAAAGTGTCTACTTCAATTCACCAACCTTTATTGGCAACGGTGCCAGTGAAAAGATTAACAAAAAGGTTAAAAAGATTATTGAAAAAAGATTAAAAGATATAAAAATAATCATTAATAGAAATGTTTAGTTTTTTTATTTTATTTATGTTGACAACTTGGAAAATGTTTACAGATGAAAAAACAGATGCTAAAAATTTTACTCTTGTCTTTCTCACTTGAGTTTTGTATGAATTCATTTTCTAAACATTTTGTAATATTTTTCACAATGATCTGATCTGAACTATTTCTCCAAATAAGAATTAAGTCCTTCTGTGAAAAAGCTGCAATGAACACTTTGGATGTCTGAACATCCAATGGATAATAAAATTAAATTAAATTACATTTAAAAAAAGAAGCAAGGACAAAAGTCCACTCTGAACCATTACCTATTTTGAGTGAGCAGCAGAAGATTATGCATATTTAAAACAGATAATGTCACAAAAATGTTAGGACATCTGGACTGTTCTAGTGTAAAATAATAAAAAGAAAAATGCTAGGACTTCAAAGTGTAGCTTGAACAATACTGAACTGGTTTAAAAAATAAAGCATTGAAGCATATTTTGGTCTTCTGGAACCCTAGTGTAATGTCGGTGTTAGTAAATGAGCCAGACACAGAAATCATGTAGTGAGCATGGTTCAAATACAATACCTCTTTATGACCTCCAAGACAAGGTAACCATCCAAGGAGAGCTTTTCATTTTGTAGAAAGCTTATACAATTGCTTCAACAAATTACCTTTTATCAGCTCCAATACAGGCCAACTGAGTAACAATTTCCTTAGCTAAAGGCCATCAATCTGACATCTCATATTTTTTTTCAAAGTTTTTATAATCTTGCTCTTGCAGCTTTTGCTTTTGACATATAGTAAAAAGTTTAAAAGTGACAAGGTTTTTGGTTGTCTAATCAGATTTAAAAAAAATTTTTCCCATTACCCCACATGAAAAAGGATTTAGGTCTACATTTTCCTGCCCAGGTCTAACCCATGTACGGTCAGCCCATACTTATGTCATGTGGGTTCAATGTGGTCAGCCCACATGGGCTTCCCATGTTGGGCCCGTGATACTGAAACTACATGGGACCCACATAGTGTTGCCCATTTTTGCCCCATCCCCAGTTAGCCCACATAAAAATGGAATGGGGCCTACATATGTATGCCCAGGCCCAACCCATGTACAGTCAGCCCATGCTTATGTCATGTGGGTTCAATGCAGTCAGCCCATATGGGTCCCACATAGTGTTGCCCATTTCTGCCCAATCCCCAGTTAGCCCACATAAAAATGGAATGGGGC
>NW_015116236.1:14903-20610 GCF_001443285.1 Poecilia latipinna
CCCTAAATCTCGTCAGCGACAATAGGCGAGAGCGGTCCATGAGGCGTCTATCCTTATATTATGTCTATGGATGTAACACTCACAAACGTTCTCAATGAAAATAAATAAATATAGTCGTCCTTATTCAAATGTGTTTTGGAACTATTTTCTTTAGTGGATGTGTAAAGTGATTACTTCAATTCACCAACCTTTATTGGCAACGGTGCCAGAGAAAAATTAACAAAAAGGTTAAAAAGATTATTGAAAAAAGATATAAAAATAATCATTAATAGAAATGTTAAGTTTCATTTTATTTCACTTACGATGACGACTTGGAAAATGTTTGCAGATGAAAAAAAGATGCTCAAAATGTTCTCACTTGAGTTTTGTTTAAATTTATTTTCTAAACATTTTTGTAATATTTCTCACGATGGTCTGATCTGAACTATTTCTCCAAATAAGAATTAAGCCCTGCTGTAAAAAAGCTGCAATAAACACTATCGATGTATGAACATCCAATTGATAATAACATAAAATAAAATAAAGAAGGACAAAAGTCCACTCTGAACCAGGACCGAGTGAGCAGCAGAAGATTATGCACATTTAAAACAAATAATGTCACAAGAATGTTAGAAGACATCTGGGCTGTTCTAGTGTAAAATCATAAAAAGAAAAATGTTAGGAGTTCAAAGTGTAGCTTGAACAATACTGAACTGGTTAAAAAAATAAAGCATGACGCATATTTTGGTCTTCTAGAAGCCTTGTGTCATGTCAGTGTTAGTAAATGAGCCAGACACAGAAATCATGTAGTGAGCATGTTTTAGGTTCAAATACAATATGACCTCCAAGACGAGGTCACCATCCAAGAAGAGCTTTTCTTTTAGTAGAAAGAAAAGCTTAATTGTTTTTAAAATTTTATCAACTCCTTACCTTTTATCAACTCCAATATAGATCAGCTGAGTAATTGCCCTGGTGAAAAATGTCAGTCTGACATCTCTGGTAATTTTTTTCCAAGTTTTTGTAATCTTGCAGCTCTTGCTTTTGAGATATAGTGAAAATTTTGAAAGTGTCAGGGTATCCACATTGTCTAATCAGATTTTAACAATCTTTTCCCATTACACCACACAAAAAGGGCCTAAGGTCTACCTTTTCCTGCCCATGTCTAACCCATGTACGTTCAGCCCATGCTTATGTCATGTGGGTTCAATGCGGTCAGCCCACATGGGTTTCCCATGTTGAGCCCATGATAATGAAACTGCATGGGCCCCACATAGTGTTGCCCATTTCTGTCCCATCCCCAGTTATCCCACATAAAAAAGGAATGGGGCCTACATACCCATGCCCAGGTCCAACCCATGTACGTTCAGCCCATGCTTATGTCATGTGGGTTCAATGCGGTCAGCCCACATGGGCTTCCCATGTTGGGCCCATGATACTGAAACTACATAGGCCCCATATAGTATTGCCCATTTCTGCCCCATTCACAGTTAGCCCACATCACTGCTGAATGGGGCCCATACATTTAGCCCAAATTGGCCAGCCCATATGGGTCCCATTTTCAGTTACCATATTGGTCCCATACAGTTAGCCCATATAAAACCCATGTCCACTCATAACCCACGTAGCCCACAACAAGCCCAAGTGGGGCCCACCCAGGCATGCTGGCTGGGATGCTGGAAAAAAGGCATCAGCCCCCCTCTCTATCCCAGAATGATAAAAGTTTAGATAATGGATGGAAGATTGAAATGAATGCTTTGTTCTGGGTTGACTAGAATTTAAGCTGCATCACTTCTATCTGTGTGAGGAGGTCAGTGACCCTGACACTGCCAAAAAGACAGATTTGATCAATAAGACAAAAAGGAGGAACTATATTGCAATTTTGTAATTAGTAGCTGGGCATAAAAGATGTGACAGCTACAATCTCTTACAGGAGGTTATAGCTGTTATGATCACAGAGAGCAGACCTACAGCAGGTATCAGGATCTGGGGTTAGCATGGACTTCCTATATTAATCTTTTAAAATCAGTGTGACAGGTGACTCAGGTGACACTTGGGATGCAATTGAGACATCCCTATCTTTAACATATGGACTATTGAAAGTAAAAATATAGCATAGAGTATTATTATGCAGGAATTCCATTTATCAAAAATATTTCATTTTAGTATTGTTTATTTAACAGAAAATTTCTGATCTGTTAGTTCCAACATTTTATAGAAATGTTTCTGTGTGGAAGTAATCAAAAAAAGTCACATGGATATTGCCATGTAAGATATATTGGCTGGAATTTTACTGGTCCACCCATCCCCCCACACTCACCCTATGTGCCCCTCCTGCCCTCTTTCTTTCTTTTCTATAGCTGAGTGAGGTTGAAGTGAATGGGCAGATTGAGCAAGTATGTGAGCAAGTCTATAGTGAGATGCAATCTCAAGCTATGGACGCAGGCATGGATAGTTTGGAAACTATGGACACCCTGCCTATGCCAGGTTGCTTCCGTATGCGTAGCCCCAGTTATGTGAGGGCAATTGACCAAGGATGTGCCTCAGAGGATGAAGGACCAGGAGGAAGACCTCTGCTGCTACTTCCATCCTCACCACCACGCACAACTGCCACAACTGTCAGGACCATCCAAAGCAGCACAGGTGAGTGGCGATATATTAATAATCTAAACCTTAGCTTGGATTTTTGATACCAGTTTTCAAAAGAAAATAATGTGGTTCTTATCCACATGAACACATTGACTTACATGTAATCATTTTGAGGGTGACAGTTAAGGGAAGAGACATGAGAAGGAAAATACATCAGATGCATTGGCCGTCGCAACTGAAACAGAAGATCCGTCATTTCATCCATCATAATGGGAAACGTGAGATCTCTTCCCATCAAAGTGGATGAGCTGGCAGCAACAACATTCCATCAAAGGAGCTACCAGAAGTTCTGCCTCATCTGCCTGAATGAGAATCGTGCAACTCTGGACTCGCATGTAAACATGGACAGCTTTCAGACAGAACCAGGGAGAGCAGTAAGAAGAAAGGAGGGGATCTGGCTGTGTTTGTGAACGACAGGTGGTGTAACCAACAAAGAAATGCTATGAAGTAAGGACATCGAACTGCTAGATGTTTGTATGAGGCTGCATTATCTTCCTCTGGAATTTTCACATGATAAGGTGAACTCTGCTAACTCTGCTGCGGCCTGAGTTAGCAGCCAGTGGATATCGGACTCCCCAGTAGGAGGACATCCCCCACCACCAGTGGATACCGGACTCCCCAGGGGGAGGACATCTCCCTGGGGAGCTCAGAAGCTCTAACTTCTTTAGATTCCACACAGCAGGAAAACCATAAAGCTCTTTTGTGTGGGAAGAGCTCTGTCCTCCTGTTGAGGAGAATATCAACAGCATCATGGACTGCATTGACTTCTGTGTGGACAACATTGTCCCCATCAGGCAGGTATGGTGTTTCTCCAATTACAAGCCCTGGGTCAATAGAGGCTCATGCTCAATCATCTATGCTTCCTGGTGAGGTCTTTAGTGCATCCATTGCACAACATCTAGCCAGGACTTCTGAGGACAAGCTGGAGCTGTCAGGAGTAGACCACCACATGGGTATCCACCACCAGTGGATACCGGACTACCTCAATGGCCTCCCACACCTGTGTCCCTTTGTCTGCAGTATGGGGCCCCCACAGGGAACTGTGCTGGCACCACTCCTCGTCATCATCTACACTGCAGACTTCTCCATCAAATCTCCACACTGCCATCTGCAAAACCTCTCTGATGACTGCCATAGTCGGCCTCATCACAGGTGAGGACGACTCATAATACAGACAATGGACTGGAGCCAGCAGAACCAACTCTTGATCATCACCAAGGAACTGATGGTGGATTTCTGCAGGCGCACCCCCCTTATTGACGCCAGTGAACATCCAGGGAGTGGACACTGAGATAATGAACTCTTCTAATACATGGGTGTTCACCTGAACAATAACCTAGACTGAACTCATAACACTGAGGCTCTTTATAGAAACCCAACTATGCAAGTTGTGCACTTTGTTATTCATGAGGCCCAAGCTGTCTGAAGAACTTTTTACATTTCTGAACTATTTTCCATCATAATCAATGAGGTTGAATTTTATTAGAAAAAGACCCCAAAAGGCAAAACACTGGAATGTTTTTTTCTCTGTTAGATTTAATGACTTCTCTGTAGGGAACATGGCCTTGTGAAGAGAACATCTGCCATTTATTGACTTCAGACACATTCATCCACATCTTGGCCAAAAGCCATGAGCTGCATGTCAGTATCAGATCAATGTCAGCTTCCCATGCAGCTCTGTGTACACGCAACAAAAAAATGCATTAAAAGCGCAACACACTTCAACAACAACATATTGTAGCCACTCACAACTCACTTCATCTAAATGTTGTATAGTTGAAGTGAGCTGTGGCTTAGACGTCAAGTTTGAACTTGGCATCCAAGTCATGTTTCTAATACGAGATTAGAAATGGACATATTTATTATTCATGCTATAGCATGAATAATAATGAATATTATTCATGCTATAATAATAATATAATTATATAATAATAATAATAATAATAATAATAATAATAATAATAATAATAATGTTGTTGGATGAGAGGTGAAGTGCAAATAAGTTAAAAGAAACTAAAATGAACATAAATAAGGTACAAGAGGAGAAGTTCAGCTCATGTTGAGTTTGAAAGATAGAGATGGTTAGCAAAATGAATTGTGCTACACATGAATTAAAATAAAGTAAAAAAAAAAAAAAAAAAAAAGTAAATGTGAACATCAGTGCATTATAATATCAGTCAGATGACCTTCCCTGGGAAGGTGCAGAAAATTTGTGGATTTTGGTCACATCATACAATTTATATAACTAATTTCTTCTCTTTTTGTTCTGTCCTACCTTCTGTTTTTTATAGTATCGTCTTGCATTACTACCTATAAGAAAACCCCTCCACCAGTGCCACCACGAACCTCCACCTGCTCTACAGCCTCCAAGCCATATATCTCTATCACAGCCCAAAGCAGCACAGAGTCTGCACAGGTACTGAGCACCGCATCAGTAGTGATGCACTACACAGAGACTGATTTCAGACATTCACCTTCTTCCATCTTGCTTTGTCTTAGTGTGGGGAGAGTTGTGGAGTATTGTTTACCATCAACAGAACATCACTTTGTATTGTGGTACAAAACATTTTCACAAATGAAAACAAGCAACCCAATATCTGCCACATATATTTATGTTGTCTCTTTAGATTTTTGCGCTGTTATTTATTACTTCCTGTTTTTTTTTCTTTGTATCCTTTGCTCTTCCCTCCCACTCTGAGTAAGCAGATTCCTGAAGACCTGAAGGATCTACACAGTTCAAATCTGACCAGTGATTTAGAAATTATTTTTGGGCCAATTACTTCTTGGTTCTTTACAGAACAATATCAGAATTTCAAAATGTGAAAAAAAAAGTCACTTATCAAACAGAACCAGAGCAGTGATCTAAGATGTTGTCCCTATTGGTCAAATGAGCTGGAGCTACCTTATTGTTTTTTTAAGAGACCAGTAAAGATACCATTGCAAAATCTTTTAAACCTTCATGATTATGAAAATCTGAATACATCATGGTAAAAATCTGCTCCTGCAAATCAAGGCATTCGCTTCTCCTACCAAAATATGTCCAAATCAGCATAGTGTACAGCAGTACACTTTTGATATGCTG